>NW_010098604.1:2983-26469 GCF_000699245.1 Pterocles gutturalis
GGTGTGCAAATCTCACTCTGGCATTCTTGGGAAAGGCTTGGCACTCTTTCACTCACCAACCATTTTGGAAGCTCTTGAAGGAAATCTTCCACTGCAAGTACAAAGCAATGAGCAGTCATTTCTAGAGGATTTCATTGCTTGTATACCAGGATCAAGTGGTGGACGACTTGCAAGGTAAAAAATTTGTGTGCTGCATGAATAAATGCATTACTTTATAGTTATAATGTTTAGTTATAATGTTTAAGTTTTGCAGCAAAATAGAAAATGTTTAGTTATGTGTTGAATTTCAAAACCTGTACACTATTGGTTGTCTATACAACTAGCTATAGAACTTTGATATCTACATCAAATATTAGTTATGTGAAAGTATTTGACCCTTTTGTTTCTATTAATATGTTAGGTAAAAGCATTTAAGTATTCAGACCTTCTGCATCCTTTCTAAGCTGGAAGTCATCTTTGTACAGAGAAAGAATTTATCATTTGGGGGCCTGTAAGAATCTTTAATATTAAGTGTTCGTCTTTGCTGTAGGTGGCTTCAGCCAGATTCATATGCTGATCCTCAAAAAACATCATTGATTTTGAATAAGGATGACATTCGGTGTGGTTGGCCAACTGTTATTACAGTACAAACAAAAGACCAGTATGGGGATGTAGTTCATGTTCCTAATATGAAGGTAATTTTTGTCATCTTGGCTGTTCTTATGTTTCTTATATTTCATTGTGCCTTCTTGTAGTATTTGTTGTAGATATTCCGCAGAATACTCCTGTGTAAGGCAGAAAGTGGCATTTGTAAATTCAGTTTAGTCAGACTTTCTTACCTCTATATCCAAAAAATTATCAGATTCTGTACTATGCCAGCACTATTTCATGTACTTGTCTATAATGAGCTACACGTGTGTAGCTTGTGGAAATAATCCACAAGTTGTAGACAACATTTGATGGTGACGATGTGTAAGGTGACAAGAATCCATTTTTTAACATGTTAGCCAGGAAAGACTATTATAAATTGTAAACTGAATAAATGTGGTGGAAAAAAAAATCAGAAGCACATTGATGGACCATTTTCTTCCCTTTTGTCTGTTTCTAATATTTGGAAGTTCCTATAGTCCTTTTTGTTGTTGTTGTTAAAGTATTCATGACTCTCAAGTACAGCTGAGACTGTTACCTGCAGTAATGGAGGTCTCTGGTACCTCTGGAAAAAAAAGTCAGTTAAAATAGGCATTAAAAAGCACAGTATAAATGCACAGTGCAGATGTTGTAGGGTGACAGAGCTAGCCAAGGTCCAGTCTGGCCACTGCTGATCCAGGCCCGAATGACTCACTCTGAAACCTGTGCACTCATTTGGAAGGGTCCTTTCCCTGCTTTGTAGCATTTTCTGTTGTGGGAAAACTTAGCTGGGCATACCAGACTGTGTGCTGCTTACCAGGGAGCGTTCTGGGACTGGCAGAACTGACACTGGCCCTTACTGATCATCTGCCAAGTCGATTGAATGCTTCTCTCCTGTACACTAACATTTTTCAGAGATGTTTTGCTTGGTTTTGCAAAGTGTAAACACGTGGATTTTTGATGCAGCTGGATTTCTAGTGAGTGCTTTAGGCACTCTGCCACTTTACTGTCAGATCTAAAAGAATGTGTGAGTTCGTTTTCTTCCTAAATCCTCTTCTGTATTCCATGTTTTATTGTAGGTAGAAGTCAAAGCTATTCCTGTTTCTCAGAAAAAAACATCTTTGCAACAAGAGCAAGTTAAAAAGGTACAACGGATACCAGGGAGTCCTGCAACAGCTGCTTCCCCTAGCAGTGATATGACTTTTGGAGGACTTCCTTCACCAAAGCTTGATTCTTCATATGAGCCAATGATAGTAAAAGAAGCTCGGTATATTGCTATTACAATGATGAAGGTAAATTACTCTCATTTTAGCAATATGACTATAAAATTCATCATTTAAAGTGTGTAAAAGTATATGAAGGAGAAAGAAAAATTGATATTTCCGTTTGGTCACAATCTAAATATGCGTTGATTACAAATTACTTTGATTATGTTTAAGTTCAGTGTACAGCTAGGTACATAAAAAGGACCAATGGCCTGAACTCTAAAGAATTTAAATTAGAATTTAAAAAGAAAAGTTGTCTTTGATTTTGATTACACTGATTAACAAACTAGTCTGAGTCACTCAGGAGAAATGAAAACATCTGTTAAAAGGTGGAGGGGGGAGTCAAACCTATATATCCATATAGGGTTAGAGTGCTGCAGTGAATCTATATTAAAAACATAATTGATGAAAGCAGGAAAAAAAAAATCAGAGCCCAGCATACTGTAAAGGCCATATAAATAATTTTTATATCAGTTGCATAAATATTAAACAGCATCTGTTGAAATTAGTCACTGTCAAATAGATCAGCTCGGAGACTTTGCCAGCAACAGTGTTAAAGAGGTGAGAACCGAACATTTAGTATTGATTTGAGTATATTTTAGAACCTGGTATAAATTTACATATATGCAGCATATTGACCCAGTTAAAAGATGTGACATGGTGTGTGTAACTAGCGATTGGACAACTTACTAAGACTTGATTAGTCAGGAGTTAGAGAAGGATAATACTTCATATAATCAGTATGGATTTATGTTGGGGGAAAAAAAGCAAATTATCATCTTTCAAAGGGCATGGGTTTGTTTTCTACACAGGGTGATGCTGCAGTAGCTGTGTATAGATAGTGCAGCTGGCTGCTAAATAGTGCCTTAAGGGATCGATGAAAGAACTAAGAAATCAATATTGTGTACAGAAAATGGTTTAAAAATTTGTTAAATCACAAGCCTGAAAAAATATTTACAACCAGGGAGTACATATCAAGGACACAAGTGTGCTTGGCTTGTTGGGGTTTTTTGGGGGGTTGTTTTTTTTGGTTTTGGGGTTGGTTTATTTTTGTTTTTTTTTTTTATTTGAGGTACCTCAAAGATCACTTCTTGGCTTGATGCCACTTGGTAATTTTAACAGTGACTTGAGGGGGGGGAAATAGATTGTTTATTTGAAGTTGTAACCTAGATAGAATTTCTCATAACTGCTGTCCACAGGTACGTGCTGCTTCTTTTCCAGTAGTTGGTATCAAATCTATTCACACAACTTTTAACGGTGGCACACCTTGCAACACATTAGATACTTTGGAGTAAATAATCGCAGAACAAGTGCAGGGTGTCCAGAAATTAATCTCTGGATTTGATGGACCCTTTAAGTGAGGAATGCTTGGTGTTAGCTAGTTAACATGTCATATTTTTTAACTTTAGTCAGGCTAGGATAAAATGAAAATGCAAGTATACTCATTTAAAGTCAACTTAGTAGATAATAACAGTAAAAATCTTCATAAAGATACAAGTAAAAAAGTAAAAGACATACACCAAGGTAAAATACAAAAAGTGTCTCTTCCTGTTGAAACATGCTTGACTTCTATATTTAACACCTTTCTGGGGAATTTTCCAGAGGTTCCTTTCAGGTTGGGTCTGTTCCATCGAAAACTAACTTTTTTTTAATTCAGAACAGAGCTGATATTTTGCTCCTTAAATTACGGACTGTCTGACATTCTGGGAAATGCAGATGTTACCTGCTGTATTTGATTAGCTCATTAACAACTTTAGTGATTCAATGAAGTGTAAATATTGTCTTCTGCTTGCCTCCCCACTTTACTGAGCCCAGTCATTTCCATGTAAAATGCAGATGTCCCCTGACCTTTTTGTTTTATACCAGCCTGCACGTTGTATCAGTACTTAATAGAAACATCCAAATATGATTAGAAACTCTGGCTTCTCACTGTGTGACAATAAATTGTGACATGTGTGGGGGACTGATACCCAAAACCATATCCTCGTACTGACTCCAAAAATGGCTGATCTGCCTGTATGTTCAAATGTTTGTATCCCACCTCTTCTCCCCAAATCTGATAACTCGGCAACCATTGCAGGCCAGAGAGATTCTTGCTGATGTACTTCATGCAGTTCTAATCCTACCATTATTATGGGGCTTTTCACTGCAGTCATTTCACAAGAAACTGTGAACCAGGGGTTTTTTGTACTGGGAATCAATAGAAATATCACCTCAATATAAAGGGAATTACTTCTTCACTTTGAATAGAATGAAAGAGAATCCAAAATTCCATTGATAAATCCGCTGGGGCTGGTTTGCATTTTTTGACTGGCAGCATACTTGCTTTCTTATCTTCACATGGTCTTCAGTGCACTACCTGCATTCAAAGGCTTTTTATACAAGTGAGATTAGAAGAGGTTCAATGACTTGACTGTGAACAATTTTTTTTGTTAGCAGTAGCTATCTTTATTATCTAAATAATGGCAATTTAAACAGAAAGTGAAGATACTTTTTCTTGTATGTATATATATGCCTGTGTTTCTCTTTCTGTGTTTTGGAATTTTTTTCTGGTTCCCTGATCAATGCTTCTGGTGAGCATAAAGTTAGATTAGTGAGTTCTTTGAGATAGTACTCTGCTTTTTTTTATTCATGACCATGGTTGTCCTGCGTTCATCTGAGACAGAGTTAACTGATACCTATTGACTTTATGTTTGTTGAACTTAATCTGTTTATAGGCATATGAAAATTATTCTTTTGAAGAGCTACGCTTTGCTTCACCAACACCAAAGAGGTAAGCATTAAAAAGTTACTTTTTAATAGGGACATAAATTAACATGTTCTGTCACTTCTGTTTACACCCAGACTCACAAGCCTTGACTGCCAGGTAATCTTGTCTAAGGGCAGAAACACTACAAAAATTCTGTATTATTATATTTTTTTCTTAAATTTAGATTTTTTTTTTAAATCCCTCATGCCTAATTTCTTTAATTATTAAGGAAATCATTCCTTATTTATGTTATCTGCTAACTGACTGTATTCTTTCATCATTTCCTATAAAAATATGTGGCATAGAGGGTTATAACTAAATAATAAATAATATGGAGTTAGTACATTGGACAGGGAAAAATGGTATTTAGATGTTCTGATAGAAAAAAAAAAATAGAATAGTTTCCAAGCTAACTATTACAGGTGATTTCCAAGAAGACAATAGTTTTTAATGATTTCAATTGTTTTGTTTATGCCTAGACCCAGTGAAAACATGTTGATCAGAGTCAATAATGATGGTACATACTGTGCAAACTGGACTCCTGGAGCTGTTGGTCTCTATACCATTCATGTTACTATAGATGGCATTGAAATAGGTACTTAATTTTTGCTATACTTAAGCATAAATTTATATTATATCCACTTTGTATACAGATGAATGTATGTCATGGTGCTAATAAGATTTATTATTAAAGCATAAAAAAACTTAGGTCCCAAGTTTCGGTTCAGAACCCTTCTTTCTTATTCCCACTTCTTTCTCAAAAGAAAAAAAAAAAACAAACCACACAGCTGTTCTCTCATGGCAATAGGGACATATGTGGCAAATTGTGTTATTTGTGATGTGGTTAGACTACCAGATTAATAGAGTATCTTATTCTCTACTCTCAATGTTGCAAGAAAAATGTCGTGTTTCAGCTGAAGGTGGTAGAGATGTATAGTTAAAGGGTCAAAAAAAAGAAAACCAATGCTGAAGAACCTAAGAAAAGGTGAAATTGTTTTCCTAACCGTGCAAGAGTAAATAATGTAATTTCTTCTGTGGAAAACTGAGAAGGTGTTGTCTTAACTGAGACTCTACCCTAAGCCTCAATTATTTAGCAAGATCATGGAGCAGATCCTCCTGGAGATTCTGCTGAAGCACATGGAAAATAAGGAGGTGATTGGTGACAGCCAACATGGCTTCACCAAGGGAAAATCGTGCCTGACAAACATAGTGACCTTCTACAATGAGGCTACAGCATTGGTGGATAAGGGGAGGGCAACTGACTCATCTACCTGGACTTGTGCAAAGCCTTTGACCCTGTCCCACACGACATCCTTGTCTCTTGGGAGAGAATGGGAGAGACATGGATTTGACAGTTTGACCACATGGTGGGTAAGCAATTGGCTGGATGGTCGCACTCAGAGTTGTGGTCAGCGGCTCCATGTTCGAATGGAGACCAGTGACAAGCTGCGTTCCTCAGGGATCAGTACTGGGACTGGTGCTATTTAACATTTTTGTCGACAACATGAACAGTGGGATCGAGTGCAAGTTTGCCGACGACACCAAGCTGTGTGGCACAGTCGACACTCTGGAGGGAAGTGATGCCATCCAGAGGGACCTTGACAGGCTTGAGAGGTGGGCCCGTGCGAACCTCATGAAGTTCAACAAGGCCAGGTGCAAGGTCCTGCACATGGGTTGGGGCAAACCCAAGCACAAATACAGACTGGAGGGAGAATGGATTGAGAGCAGCCCTGAGGAGAAGGACTTGGGGGTGCTGGTTGATGAGAACCTGAACATGAGCCGGCAGTGTGCACTTGCAGCCTGGGAAGCCAACCGTGTCCTGGGCTGCATCAAAAGAAGTGTGGCCAGCAGGTTAAGGGAGGTGATTCTTCCCCTCTACTCTGCTCTCGTGAGACCCCACCCAGAGAACTGTGTCCAGCTCTGGAGTTCTCAGCACAAGGACATGGACCTACTGGAGCAAGTCCAGAGGAGGGCCACGAAGATGGTCAGAGGTCTTGAGAACCTCCCGTACGAGGACAGGCTGACAGAGTTGGGCTTTAGTTTAGAGAACAGAAGGCTCCAGGGGGACCTTATAGCAGCCTTCCAGTACCTGAAGGGGGCTACAGGAGAGATGGGGAGGGACTTTTCACAAGGGCACGTAACGACAGGATGAGGGGTAATGTATTTAAACCGGAAGAGGGCAGATTTAGACTAGGTGTTAGGAAGAAATTTTTCACTGTGAGGGTGGTGAGACACTGGAACAGGTTGCCCAGTGAAGCCGTGGGTGCCCCATCCCTGGAGGTGTTCAAGGCTGGGCTGGATGGGGCATTGAGCAACCTGGTCTAGTGGAAGATGGGGTTGGAACTAGATGATCTTGAAGGTCCCTTCCAACCCTAGCCATTCTAAGATTCTATTATTCTGTGATTTTATTTGTACTTATTCTTAAATGCTTTGGGTTTCTTCCTTGCTGTAAATCTTTTATTTGTCTTGCTGATCCTAAGGACTATATTATGAGATACTACAGCATGTGGTGGAAAGATTGACACTCCAAAAAGAAGTCTGTATCTTGAATGCTCTCTTGTTAGTCTTACAGGTGGTATGGTGAAGATGGAAGTAGGGAAATTGAAGGCATAGTTAGGCCTAGATCTGCTAGGAGAGTTTAAGTGAGTTCACCAGCAATTCCTCTTTCCCAGTACTGTATAGCACCTTTTGTAAATACCTAAAGTGATACTCATAAATACACATAATTCACATAGGATTGGAATGGGATGTTCAGTTTTGTGTGTTACCTACAGAAGATACGATTTATAAAACATCGATATTAATTGTTTTCTTTACTCTTCAAACAGGAACATTTTCCTTCCTGTGAGCTTCCAGTGCACTCACTTGTATTTTTCCAGTCTGCCATCCTTGGAGACAGACTTTACACTGTAGTTTAAGTCAGCTGCTGTTATATTTTTACCATCCTGATTCATTCTGTAGGGTTAACTTTTAGAAATGCTAGAATACAGTTGCTAACCTTGGTTATTAAACAGGTGTGAGTATACTCTAATACTTGTCTCTGCCATTTTTCTTCAATGTAACTTCTGGTTCAATCCTAATATCTTACTATCCCCTCTCAGGCTTTCATGCACCCATCACAGTTCTGTCAGCTTTTATCTGCTTAAGTACTGGTAGCACTTAGTTTTTTCTCTGTTTCAAACCTTCTGTGTTCTTAATATGTCTAGATTTGTTCTGTTACTTTCACACTTGTTTAAAAGGATGTTACTGAAACCAGCAGTTTTATCCCTGGGCCTGGCTTTTTCTGTTCAAGTTGCTGTTCTTCAAAGGATTACTCTGTAAAATGAAAGAAAAAAAAATCTGAGAAGATCCACTGAGGCCATTAATTTGTAGTTTGGCTTTAACAGTGGTGGCTGATACAATTTCTTTTAAGATTATTGCTCAAGGTTATATCCATCTGTTACTTAAGTTTGAACTGTTTCTTTACATGTATCCTTTACAATCTGAGAATATGACTATGTTGAGATATTTTATGGTACCTTCTGTTTTATAAAAGTGTTGATAATTAAAGATGCTGGCTGTTTACATTATAGGCTCTTTCTGTTTGTGTAACTTGGCTTTTAAGGCTTTTATCTGTTTCTCACATTTTACTATCAGCATCTGCAGCAGTACAGCATGCATATGCTATTGCCTCTCCAGGAGCTTTTGTTTGCACCCCTCAAACATTAAACTCCTCTGTGTTCCTTGAAACATACCCCTTCAGACACGATTAAGATAAAAAATGACCCAATAGTGTTGTGTACACAAAGTGTGACATATATCTAATAGCAACATGAAATTATATATCTGTACATTTCCACGTAGGAAAATACAAATGTTGAGAAAGTATCACTTTGCACCATGAAGCAACTGCAAATGTTCTTTATGGCAGACAGATAAGCCAGTGGTTATTTTTCCTACTCTGAGTTGTAGCACAGATAAGCTGTAGTTAACTGTTTGACTGATATATATCCCCTTATATATATTTTTTTTAAAACTTAGTCTTTGTTTGCTCATAGATGCTGGACTAGAAGTGAAAGTAAAAGATCCTCCCAAGGGAATGATACCTCCTGGAACCCAACTTATTAAACCAAAAGCAGAGCCTCAGCCAAACAAGGTTTGGAGAACTGAAAAAAAAAACCCCAGATAGTTATATTTGTGTGGGATTTTATTGTTGTTTAATACATACTTTATCGTGTTGTAGTAGTGCAGGACTTAAAGATATGTGCAGATCACTTTAATGTGCTGAATGGAATGAAATTAATATACTGGATAGTATTTCCATTTTCTTTCTGTCTGTTCATTACTGTAACTCTTGGAAGCTCTACAGAAACTGCCTTAGTCTTGGCTTGTCACGCAAAGTTTGTACAACAATTATGAAATCCACAGACTGCATTCTGCACTATTATTAGTTCTTTTTCTTTGATATTGTATTATGAAATTAATTTTACAAAGTGCTTTACAAAGATTTTGTTTGTTCTGTGATAAGGATCTTTCTTGTCAGTATAAAATCAAAAATTAGTTTCTTTAGTGATACCTTGCTTTCTTAGGATATAATTATTTTATTTTTCTAAGTTATCCTTTCTGTAGCTTTTGACTTCCCCATTTTACCTTATCGTTCCACCCTGAAGGACTAAAGTGGGCACAATGGAGGAAAGCTGAAATGTGGTGTGGCAGTGCTATAAGGAAAATGCCCAGATGAGGGAACGATCTTTCACTTCCTCTTATATGCGAAGGAAGGCATATTAAATAACTTTTTTTTTTCATGGACTAAACCTATACTAAAAGATGTGGAATTCTGAAATACCGCAAGGTTATTCTTCCCTGTCTTATTACAACTGCAAAGGTGTCTGAGAAATACATGGTTACAAAAAGTGTTTGCCAGCACGTCCTGATTTATTTGTTTTACAGCTTTCTGAATAATCTAGAGACAGTAACTTTGTTGTAAAGTTTGCCAGTCTGTAGATGCATCCAGTATCTGCTTCTGCCACTAACAGGATTATTTTTCTGGCACCCACACCTCAAGATAAAAATAATAAAAAATTATAAATTTACCCTTAGTTTCCACACAATTTTTTATCCCGCATTGCACTTTTTTTTAAATACTTATAGGCTTCCTCCCTTCTCTTGGAAGGAAGACTTCCTGGTTACTTCATTATCTTAATTAAAACTTCCAGTTCCTACTGGATGAGATTCATCTCACAGAACTTAATGATATATCTATCCAAACTGATCATAATATGTGTTGTTTGCTGTCACCAAAGTGAGAGACACATCTGGTGTGATGAGATAAATTCCTGGATGGAAGTGCTGTCTTTCTTTTAAATTATTACAGTCGGAATTGAGGTGACTGCTTCGTAGCTACATTTTGTCAAGTAACAGTGTTCTTGACAGTTAAAAATACTTGGCAAAAGTTAGGCCTCTGGTGTTCTGAGGCATTACCTTGTGTTTAATCGTCTCCCTGTGTTGTTCTGCTTGCATGTCTTGCTTCTTGTTCCAAATCCTAGTCTCTTTGAAAGCGGAGCCCTCTTTCTGCCCTGTATATAGTGTCTATAGAGCCTGTTGGAAAAATATACGATCTTTCATGATAAATCGTTTTATCAGTCATCTTTCCTCTGTCATAATAAATCACATAACAAACCAGGTTAGAATAATTCTTTGTGTATGAACAGCAGTATTATTTATAATATAGAAAGGTAATAGTTGCTCTGTGTTCCATGCTTCTGAAGCCAAGAATGCAGATTAGACATGTATCAGTCAGAGACAGTCCAATATACCAAATCATGTTTTGCTAAGAAAAAGGGGTTAGTTGAGCTTCTTCCTCTTCTTTGTCAGCCCTAAATTTCAGATAGTTATAACCAAAGGACGCTAAGAGCACATTCTGAGTGGTAATCTGTTCTCAGCTAGAAGCATCAAAATATTTTCGCTGAGGCAGTGGGACATTCCAATTTTGTAGGCTAACCTTAATTGAACTGAAAGTTGAAAATTGATACTATATTATGATTTTGTATTGATTTCTTCGTTCTCTGTTATTTGAAGTCAGACAAAAATCTGGTTTTCCTGTCCATACAAGTTGGTAAAGGAGATTATCATAGTGATCTTGTATGCAGCCTGGAGTATATGACCCCTAAGAATGGCTGCCTCTTCATTAGCTGTGAAACTTGGATTACCTAATTTGCAGGAAATTGTATTACACAGAAACATTATCTTTCAAGCTATATGATATAATTCAGGGTAGCTGGAGCGGACTAGAAGAAAGCAGTCTTAATTTAGCTGAATTGGAAGGGGCAAGACTGGTACCAGAATGATTGGTCACCAACGTGTTTTAACTGTTTCTGCTGTCCTCGCATGACTGAACAAGTAGCTGGCATCAATTGTAAAAAAAACCACCAGACCAAAAACTCTGGAACGGGGGTGGTTTTTTGCATCCCTTCATAGAAGGTTAACCCCTTTGTTAAGGCTGGTTCACCCTATACAACGCATCTTTCTATACTGAGAGGTGTACCTCTCTTCGTATTCACTGAATAAGAAGGCACAGCAACAAAGCTCTTGATAACTGCTGTGCCCTATAAGGGAGATGTACATGTTAATTGCTATGCCTGTCTGCATTAATCACTTTTAATTGGAGTCCAGTTTGTGTATGCACTGTGAAAGAACTTACTATGGGAGTACTACAGGAGAGAGTTACTGAACCGTTGTGCCATAGGAGAAATATTCCAAGCAAAGAGGTGCTATATCAGAAATAACTCAGACAATTAAGTTTTTTATGATGGTCAGAAATGAGCATAAGAGAACTTCTCATCTGTTTTTTGTTGTATTGCCTGTCAGCGGATCTGATCCCTGGACAGTTTGTAGTTACAGCTGGAAGTTTTCTGTTAAGTAGTTAGCTGCTGCAAAGGGGAAAAAATGCTCTTTCCAGGCCTGTGTGTATCTAAATCTTGAGTGCGAGTTCTTTTTCCACTAAATTCAAGTTTTTAAGCCAACTTCTAGCCAACCCATTATATGATTTTCTAAAGTAACATTTCAGGGTAATAATGCAGGGACTCCTAATTTGCAAGGTGTTTGTTATAGACTTGTCAATATTGAGAATGCTGTCAGCAGTGATTCAGCCTTACATTTTTACAAGGACCTTGAAAGTCTTCGTTTTGCCTGTTGAGAGAAATCTAAATCCTTGAAGTAACAAAATTTCCAGTAAACAAAACCTTGCACATTTTGGAGTATGTTACATTTGAAATTCTTTACATGCTTCTAGTTTTGGTTTGGTTATGATTTGGTGTTTTTTTTTTTTTTTTTAACTAGTCTTAAAATAAATACCATTCTTAAATAATTTCATTAGGGAAAAAAAATAATTAATGCACTTAGCTGTTACCTTTCATTACTTTTTCCTGAGTTTATTCTTTCCGTATCATTCTGTGCTTTATGTTAAGTTAAAGATTGAGTCCATACTTCAGTTGATACTTGTTTTAGTTTTGTGTGTGGAGTTTGAAAATAACCTTCCAAGAAAAAGGTTTTATAGCACATGCATAGAAAATATACACTTCTTAAAATCAGAAGCCAAAGGGATGGCTGAATTTTGTTCTCTATGGAACAGGTGCCTGATAATGTGTTTGGTGAAAAAATGATACTGTATAACAACTGGGAGATTTTGGGGGTTGTAGTAAATCAAACAAGCAATAAGGAGCATCTGATCTAACCTTCCTGTGAAAAAAGTGAGGAACTATTGAAATACCTATTTGACAAATAAAAAAAGTAGAAAGATCTGTTCTTTTTTATTTTTAAATGACTATTTAAACTCTTTAGCTCAGGATAATATTAAAATTTTGGCCAAAAGCTGACTAAACAGAATGTTATGGTAGCACAAATGAGAACTGATTGATTCAATTACTGGAAGTATTAAATTTGAAAACGCAGCATCCTTGAAAATTGCAAGAATGAATGCAGTGGGGGAGGGGAGGGGAAAGTTAAAAGAATCAGAATTTTGTAGTGAATATTGTGTGATGTAACAGAGATCTTTTTAAAACTGAGTCAATGCACTTCTGTTTGGTTTTTTTTTTGACATTATGATTTTATTGGTTATAACTAAATTGTTAAATTATACACAGCAGCCATGGGAAACTAGCAACAAACTGTAACTCAGGACTGCCATCTCGTCACTAGCATTTCAGAATCTGTTTAAACCTATTTCTTTTTACTCTTTTGAGAGCTCTGTTCCAATTTTTTCTTCCTTACTGTCTTCCTTTGCTTCTCTTAGGTTCGCAAATTTGTGGCCAAGGACAGTGCAGGGCTTCGTATTCGTAGCCACCCTTCCCTTCAGAGTGAGCAAATAGGCATAGTGAAAGTCAATGGATCCATCACTTTCATTGACGAGGTAATTAATAAGACATTTCTGTTGAAAATTGGGCTAAGATGTAAAGTTAATTAATGCAAATAATTTTTTTTTCATGTTTAGATGTTGACATATGTAACTTAGGAACATAAGAGTATAAATTGCAAAAATCTAAATATTTACTAACACAGTTTTTCAAGCTGTCATTTCCTTTTAACTTACTTACTTGAAAACTTGTGTAACAAACTGTTGAGACTCGGATATGAGGAAACAAAATTCCTGTAGCTCATCTTACAATAGTATCTCTAAGGATTTATCTCTTCATGACTTAGATTTTATGTAGAATGGAAATAGTCAGATGTAGGTGTCATTTTCATTAAGTCTGAAATGGCTTCTGAAAATGGCTTCTGAAAGAGCTCTAGTGTGTTAGACTACTATGCATATATTGTTTTTTCTTCATATACAAGGAGTATTTTTGCAATTTACTATGTTATATCAGCAGTATAAAAATGGGAAGTGGGAAAATTATGAAGCTTATGAAGGCTCGGCTTTCTTTCGTCTTTTCTCTCAAAGCAACTCTTATTATTGCATGATCTGATTTAAGTTTATTTTTGTACCTTGCCTTCTAAAAAGATATGCCTCCCATTGCTTTGGAATTCTGATTTTGTCGATACTGCTCTTTACCTCTTACATTCTATCAGCATAGTGAAAATCGTTACTTTCTTGCTGCTATTGTCTGTTTGTCTGAAGTCTGTTAATACTTCCTAGCTACAGAACAGTTACAGGAGGGCATGGCTCGTTTTTGTTGCTTGTTTCCCGTAGATCCACAATGATGATGGTGTTTGGCTGAGGCTGAATGATGAGACAATAAAGAAGTATGTTCCTAACATGAATGGTTACACTGAAGCCTGGTGTCTCTCTTTTAACCAACATCTTGGCAAGAGCCTTCTGGTGCCTGTTGACGTAAGTAAAAGGTGCCTTTGAAAAATATCCAGAAGTACACTCTATCCTCATTACAAGACTTTCTTTAATTAAGGCTGCAAATGACTCCTGAGGTAAACAATATTTTAATTACCTAATACTACCTTATGTATGTTCACATTTTTGAGGGCTATTGTGTAATGAGGGTGGAGTGTAGAAAGGTAGGAGGCTTTTTATGTTGAAGCCTCTTCTCCTAGAAGAGAAACAAAAATGCAAGGACGGCTATAACAAAAGTCTGCTCATATAAGATTGCGGTCTGCACCAGGTGTTTCTGATGCAAGATGTCATTGTCTGTAAAGGGGTCCACTGATGCCATGATTTCAGAAGAGGCTTGCAGCCTGCAGTAAATCAATGTAATTGAGGCATTTTCCAAAACTTGGAAAGTTCTTCAGGCTCTGTTGGTTTTGTGTGTATTTTTTTTTTTTTGTGAGTTTTACACCCAAATCCTTAAGTTACCAATTTATTAGCTAGTCAAAGAATCCCAGAGCATCAAGACCGAGTGGAAAATTGAATTTATAATAAGAGTAAGCATAATTTATCTGGATAACTTTAATGGTGATCGCCATCGCTACAATTCAAAGGTTACAGCTTTTCTGGAAACAAGATATGGTTTTTTAAAAAATTACAAAGACAGAAACAAAAAATTATATTGGACAAACCAGTGTTTCTCAAAAAATTTATGAGAAGTGCAGACCTTTCTGTACCATCTGGTTTTGTGCTTTCCCCGGCATGGGCAATACCTTGGTTTCTTTTGGGCAGAATGTGAGAACCAGATCTAATTGCAAATACAGCTATTTAGATTTGATTTGTCTTCTTACTTGAGTGAGCTGCTGCTGCAGTTGAAGACAGTTGGCAAATATTTGTCTAAATTAACCACCTTCAGCCAGTAATGTCATCCTGTTCATGTTTTCCAATCATATAAGAACTGAGATATTTCTGGTTCCAGTGAAACTGGGCTGCTTGCTAGTAGCCAAATCTGGCAGTTCATAAAATCCCCTGTGGCTGCAGCCTGTGTTCTGACAAACACTGTCATAATGGTGCAACTAGATCTTCTTCCTATTCGCCTTCTTGTCTATAAATTATTTGTTGATGTAATTCTATTTGGAGATTTCTTTCAATATAATCCTTACTTTGGGAATTACTTCAATACTGCATTTGGGAAGCAAATTACTTCTGTACTCAGCCATCAGTTACTCCAGCACTATGAAGGCAGGCATATTTATCTAGTTTGTTGTAGAATATCTGAAAACATGCAGAAAATTTAAGCTTTGCTTAAAATCTTGCTTGTGTTTTCGATCTTAGAAGTTGATACTCATTATAAAGTTGGTATATTATACTTTCATGAAACATTAATATTTGTACACAGCAGTTGAATTTTACCTGTTCACCCATAATAAAAGTGAATTCACCTTGACTAAGTAGTTAACTTCAGTAAATATTGGATGTCTGGATGGGTATTATATTCTGTTAGTTTTTTTTCTTTTTTAGTTTAACTATTTCTAATAATTTTTTACTTGCTGGAAGAAATAGGTTTAAGTTCAGCAGTCATGCAAGTGGTTAGCAGGAACTTACCGGTTGGTGTGATTCATAATAATAAGAGGAAAAAGGAAAACATGTTCTCTAACATTTTATTTCTATCTTAAAGGCCACAAAACAAAAGTCAAGGTTCAGTGGCTTGCTTTTGAATGCCTTAGTCTTTGCTATTCTATGCACCATACAACTCAATAAACTCTTTTGTAAGCTCCTGATTTTTGTAGCTCAGCTTAAAACTCTTTTTTGTGATAAATCTTGATCACATAAAGTGATAACTGCTTTCTAGGTAGAACGTTTTAAAATAAAATCTCTTTTAAGGTGGTTACTAAGTTGAGAATATTCAAAACTATGTCTTTTTTTCTCTGAATTGTCCAGGAAAATAATTGTATTTACAAGTTGTCAAATTTGATCAGAGCAGTCCTCTAGAGGTAAATGACTCATGTAACACAAGATGTTAAATTAAGTATTAAATGTTAAAGGTTCTGTAGATTAAATTGTTAAATAATCCATATCTGCCGAGACTTTTCTATTGATTTAGGCAGCTGAATGACATGATGATCAGTGTAGTAAAAAAGTCTGTTAATACACAAGATTTTTGGATTCTAAAGCTGTTCTATGAGTATTGGTTTCAGAAGAAGGAAGCAGGCTGGAAGAAGTCTCTAATGTGACTGAAAATAAAAATGGAAAATGATGTGGCTGAATTAGTCGTTGTATCACCTATTTAAATTAATGTCACATTACTTTTGTTAGACTTAATTTTTATTCAGCTCATGAGTGTGTAGACTTGGCAACTCCAATTACATTGCTTTGTCACATTTAAGCATACAGGATTTTTGTAATCCTCCGTTAAGTAAATAAAATATCTCAGTAATTTTGTAAAATATATTTAAAGGTAAATTTTTAAGGAAAGGTTGCATTCTTGTACTTCATCACTGTAGTAATAAAACAGTGAACAAAGAAAGAAAAGAGTAGAATTATTCAAGAGTGTTGATGTCAGCCTCTTGTCCTCCTGGCATATATATTGTATTTATATTTTATGTTTCTTTGTAGACATTAACTGTCTTATGATAAAGCAGATATTGAGTATCTTAGATCTAAATACATTGTTTCTGTATATTTTGATCAAAGCTATTATACTTAAAGAGAAAGGATCATAGAAAAACAGATCCATTGTAGCTGACAATCTATTTATTTGAGCTGTGGCCATTTACCTTCTTAAGAAAGGCTGTATAGTGAAATCCTTTCATGAGGAGCTGCTGTGTAACCATTGATCTAATCTTGAGCATCCAGTCCATTATAGGTATTATGATTAAGAGGCTGTGAATTTAATACATGGTGTTTTTGGATAAGAGTATGAGTCGTAATAGATTGTGATTCTGGGTAAGCTACTTCCTTCCCTGGTAGTTACTTTTCTTTCTGCCTTGTGACATTCAGTTTTTGAAAAAATACTTGTTAAGTTCTGATAGAGGGTGTTACATATAGGGACAGTTACGTATGCATGCCTATACATAGTTCTTAGTAGAAAGGTACATACAGCATAAACCACTACACACTAGGGAGAAATAGAATTTTATCTTGGTTAAGCTCTGGAACTTGACTTTTTAAAAATCAGAGTCTGAATAAGTTTTTATTACTTCATTTTAAATATCAAGCTTTATAATAATGGGGAATATTGTACCCTCCTGCTCGGTTTTACTGTTACATTCCCCAACCACCATAGGCAAACAGGATTGAGAAACTGCAGGTTTTTCAAACCACTATTGCAGTGGAAAAAAGAACCAAAATTAGTATGTAGTCTGCAGTGATAGATCACAGAACCTCAGAAAGCCGAGTTTTCTGTGGAAACATTGAAGGACATTTACAGGAGATTTCTACCATTGTTTTAGCCACAATAGAAGGCAATTGGAGAATAAGACCATGTTGGGTAAAATGTCAAGATGGTTGTTTAAAATAAGCCTTAGCTTTGAAAAATAATATTAATTGAGATTTTAAATGCTTAGTGGTCTGCTAATTTTTGGTGGCAAAACAAAGTATTTTATATTTATTTTTTTTATTTCTGATATTTTATTGTAAAAAATGTATGAATTCCTGAAATTATTTTTAGTTTTTGGAAGGGAAAGCTTGAAAGGAAAAAATTAATCTACACATGGTAGCATAAGGACTAAATATAGGGCTTGTGTGTAGTAGTTTCTTCAGAATGAAAACTTAATTCTCAAGTACATGCCTGATCTGTTATCTAAACTGGTGTACAGCGTGCTAATAGCCAGGAAGCTCTAAAGCTCCCAGATCAAAGGAGAGCTTCTCATCTGACCTTCTCGTGCTAAGCTGGCATGGTGCAACTTCACTGCAGTTGGTTTCTTTTGTATGTTTTACACATATAGCTTTGTAACGCACAAAAATACATCTTTGACACTTCAGTGTTTTAGGTATGGATAGTTCATATTTCTCTGTACAGTAGAAGTCTATGACAAAATATGAGATAAGCTACAAAGTAATATAATCAGTTAAACTATGTTGGGTGCCTGTGAAATACACTCTCACTGGGCAAACACAGGCTTTTTATAGTTGTCATAGTTTTATGTCAAATTGATAAACCTTTACTCTGACAGTCTTCGTATCTAACACCCTCTCCTCCTTCCCCAGTGCCCCAAGACATACGTCACTAGTGCATTGGTACCTCTTTCAATTTTGGGTAGAAGTACTAAATTCTAAAGAAATGCACTTTTTTGACGATTTCCTTGTTTTTGTCAAAATTGCAAATCATTTGTATTACTGGAACTTGATGGAAGCAGGAGTTGTGCAAACAGTATATAGCTACGTGTTCTGCTTCTGTCATGAGACAGAAGCATGTCTTTACTTGCTTTTAATGTGTTAATGTTTTTTCAAGGTATACAGAGGAGGCATGCCGAGAGTGTTTTGTACTTGTTTCTGCTTAAAGGGATTTGTTGCCTTTTTTTTTTACTGTTAAATTCTAATGTGACCGCTGTCCAGGGATTTCATTTGGTTCCCCTCTCAGGATGGGGATAGCAAATGAAATAAGATTTGGTACTTCTGTTCATATAGATGAAGTGTTGGCTTTGCCAGAGGGATTCTGTCATAAATACTGATTATTAATACTACTATATATGTAATATTAATTCTTTCATTTGACAGGAACAGTGAAAATTTATTTGAAATTAGTAGAAACCAGTCTATGGAGAAAAAAATGGCTTATTTTTCATGATTTCTGGTGATTAAAAAATGCTGTCCTAGCTGTGCTGAGGCAGGAAAAAATACACAACAGCTGTGCTCACTTCTATAGTACAGGCAATTGGTTATAAGATTAGTGAACTCTCTCTGGCGGCTCCATTTGGTTTATGATAATTCATAATAAACTAGTAAATGCATTGTGTATTTTATAAAACTAATTAAATCTTAGGTATTGTTCTCCTTACAGCACTCTGAAATTTTTGGCTCTGGTAAAGAGCGTGATTTTGATGTGTCTGGGCAAGTGAATTGCTTTCAAAAATAGTGAGCTTAGCCCTTCTGCATCTTTTCAGTTCTGACTTGGTGACTAGAAGTCTGTGTGCAGTTGTCCGTCAATAAATGAGATTATCTTTCAAAACAGCAGACTGTCTTGCTATAAAACTGTGGTTTGTGGTTGGACCAACTACTGTTTCATTGTAACAGAAGTGTGGGATTTTTCTGTGCACAAAGTCTGAAGCTTTATGAGAAATGTCTGGCTCTTAATTTCAGTAAATGGCATGACACACTACATCCATTTTGAGCTTTTGACATGCTAAACTGTTCTTGTTTGATGGATGATTTGCCGTTGTAAGCAGTGGACTCAGATGACTTGATTAGGGAAACGAAACTTTCCCCTTTTGCAAAACATTCTACCAGTAAATTTACTTGTGGAGAAAGTTTGCTTTATAGTACCTCGAGCTTCTTCCTCCAGTGTTTCTTTGTTCCCGTTTCCTTGTTGATATATGTCTTTTTTTTAAACTTTGTTGCTCAGAATGTCTTTAATGCTAGCCAAGGAGTAAGGGATTTGGACTTTTTTTCATGGACTTCCAAAGCTTTACCCCCCAAGGTGAGTTAAATGACAGGAACAGTCACACTGTATATCATGTTTTCAGAATGTACCTTGTAACTCAACTTTACATTAAATATTCTTTGAAATCTGTTTTACTTTGAAATATTTTTAAAGGATGTAACAGATTTGCATAGAGTGCTGTCTCTGTCTCTCCTTCTTTAGGATGAGAAAAAATACAAGGGCAGAGTATTGAATTTTCATTAATTCATAAGTAGCACTCTCCTTTTTATAACAAACAAAATTAGAAATTCAGAGAGATGGCTACTAACATAATAAAGGCTTTCATTCTCTGATGCAGAATGTACTAGTACATTTTTCTTCTGTTATTGGAGGGTATGCATTAAGTTGCAGCGTCTATTAAAATGTTATTTGCGTAAGTAAAGATACAAATATTTAATAAATACTCATTCCATTCTTAATCTTTTTTTTTTTAATTGTACAGTTATAGGAACAAGTTATGTTATGTACAGTTAGTTTAAATTACCTACAGAAGTGCTTGTCTAAATCTCTTTGCAGCCTTGTAGTGATTTTTGATATCAAGTTGTTTTCATATGGACTTTGTAATGAAAATGACACTCAGTGTTTTACATATTTGTTTATAGATTTTAAAACTTGGTTTTGACTGAATATTTTTCCCCAAAATAGCAAACTTCTTTATTGTTATACCAAGAGCTAGCCAGTATTTAAACTGTCTTTAAAATGTACAGATTTTTTTTTTTCCTTAAACCAGTTTACGTCAGCTTGCACTAACTTGCTTTGGAAGTTATATATTTGCAGAACAGATTCCTTGTTGTATAAAGGCTTTTTGGAAAGACTGCTGTATTACTCTGTACATAGTGCACAGACTTCCATACCAAAAAGATGAAAATATGGTAATTAAAGAGATCAGAGGAGATTAATTAAAAAGGGAATAACATAAGTAGAAGTTTGGTTTAAAACTGATAAAATAAAGTATTCTTTTACACAGCAGGAAGAGAACTCCTGGAAAATCTTGTTACAGAGGGTTGGGAAGGCAGAAAGTATCAGCGCATTCAGAAGAAATCAATCAAATTTATAGAAATCAGATTCATAAAGAAACACTGAAGAAAACAGGGTATACCCTCTAACATCCATGCTAAAAAAATTTTTAATGGTGTTACTATGTAAGGGAGAGACCACTAATAATGACTTGTATGCTACTTCTAAACATCAGTTCCTGTTGCCATTGCTGAACGCAGTATACTGGACTAGGTGAACCACTGGCTTCATCCCATAGGGCATTCTTTAGGTTCTTAACTTTCAGGTGTTCTTTTGAAAGCACCTACGACTTGCATTATAAACATAATTGAACTTCCTCCTGCTTCTCACTTGCTTTCTCCTGATATAAATGTGCATACGTTACTCCCATCCCTAATATTTTTCTTTTTCTTAAGCTTTAGCTGTCTGTTAATATTTCCCTTCTTTTAGTAGATAACATTTTTTCTTGGTAGGAAGCTCAAAAAGTGTTTTGTCATATCAGATTTGGGTATATATTTCATCTGTTATTGGTAACAGGTGAAATAAATTTGCAGGACATTTTTATTGTCATAGTGAAAATAAATAATAAATATGCACTAATATTTGTATGTGTGTTTAAGAATCCCATGGTGTTGCTGTTACGCTGTCATAATTTTAACTTTACTCTAAATTAACAATGTATTCTAAATGTGAAATCAAAAAAGCATATCTTTGGAAAGAGATAACATTCAAATTCCCTTGACACAGCCCCAGACTTTTTCACAAATGCAGCAGGAGGAATGAGTGTGTATCCTGATGAATGTCAGTATGAAACAAGCTTTAGTGGAAGTGGTTAGAGTAAATAGTCTCTAATGGTAGATATGAGATAGCCCTTTTATATAAATGGTTACATTTATACCATTTCTGTTTCAAGAGTAGCATGTTTACTTTTCATTTAATGTGCAATTTACTAGTAGTTCTTTATCATTGCACACTAAAATTAGCAATGTAACTAGTATCTCTTTTAGCTTTGAAATTTAGCTATTGAAATCTCAAAATAAGTATTTCCTATCTAAAGAGTTCAGAGGTATTATTAATAGGTTTTATTCTGTTCTGTTTTGTTTTGCCTTTTTTTAATTTCTCAGGATTCTAGGTCTAATACTGATGATTTTTTCAAAGACCTAAATTCACACTGCCCACAGGAAGCAGTGATGCAAGAACAAGATATGCCTTTTCTTCGAGGTGGACCTGGAGTGTACAAGGTAGTGAAGACTGGCCCATCAGGTCACAACATCAGAAGCTGCCCTAACCTTAGAGGTATCCCAATTGGAATGTTAGTTCTGGGAAACAAAGTCAAGGCAGTGGGCGAGGTATGGATCCTTGTAGCTTCAGTTCATGTCTTCATAGATACAAGTATATAACAGTAGTAAACACAACAAAAGAATCTGCCTCTGTACAGGTTTGCTTTTCCAACCCTCATGATAAGTACTAACCTTTGAGCTTGGTTTGTATTATAAATACTAATGCAATTTTGTCTTTTGCCTTTTAGATGTGTGCATTGATTGGAATAGTGTTAAAATTGTACTGCAGTTACATATGCTTGCTTGTATGTTTTTGTTACCGTATTCCTTACAAAATTATGTTTCTTGTTCTACTTTTTTGTCATATTTTTTGAGAAAATGTTTTTCTAGGACCTAACCAATTAGCAAATTATTCTGCTTCTCTGTATTGATTGTATTTGTTTGTTCAGTTGCTGAACTGTTGTTACTGTTCCCAGTTGTCCAGCTATACCATTTTATGGTTAAGAAGGGCTTAAGGATGAAGTGTGTCATGCTATTTCCTAAATATAATGTCAGGAACAAAATTAGTACTCATACAAACTTTTCATATATAACTTGGTATTATAATTCTACTGTTACAGCCACCAATAAGAAGTTCTATTTTGATGCGTATCTCATTCAAGTTTTTATTTAGGTTTGTTTGGATGTTCTAAAGTTGTGGTGTTGGTGTTGTGCTTCTGGACATAAACAGGTCTAACATTTGTGGAAATACTTCTAACTGTAAATGTGACATAAATAGTTTTGGTCCTTCAATCTGCCTCAGTCTGTGGCCTTAATTTAAGAACCTTTTTTTTTTTAACATTTCCTTTGTAATATAGATATTGGAATGACTGTGCTTTTCAGATACTATAATAAGTTGCTGAATCATGCTATTGAATTTTCTGAAACGTCGATAAATTGTGTTTTTCTGTGTGTGTGCATCAGGTGACTAATTCAGAAGGTACATGGGTACAAATGGATAAGAACAGCATGGTAGAGTTCTGTGAAAGTGATGAAGGCGAGGCATGGTCGTTAGCTAGAGACAGAGGTGGAAACCAGTACCTCCGACATGAAGATGGCAAGTTGTTGTTTTTTTTTGTTTTTTAAATTAACTTAGAAAAAATTAAGCAATCTAAATAGGACAAATGAACTGAGTTTTAAACAGGTATAACACTAATGTACTTTTTTTCATTTGGTTTACTTTACACAGTTGGACTTCAAAGTTGTTTATAAACTTTCTTTTAGATGTTTTTTAAAAAAATAATTAAAATATTTCCTGATATTTACTTCTGTACCAGTTGTGGATCATAATTTTAACCATCCTTTTAGGTATATGGATAATTTTTAAATAAGTCATTGTACATTTTCGTTAGCTTTCTTTGGTCTATTTTGCGTCTCTATGAAAAGCAGAGCAAAATTAATTATTTATGTTCCTTTTGATTTTGTTAAGTTTGTTAATTCCATCACAGCATCCGTTAAAACCTGTTAACATATTTTTTAACTCTGTATTTAAAATTAATATCAAATTAGTTAATTATTCTAGTTAGTAAAGTATGATTGCATTCTCTTAAAATGCAGAATTTATGTCCTGATAATTCATGTGCTTTTCGATATATTCGTCAACGACTTGGATGAGGGA
>NW_010098605.1:0-886 GCF_000699245.1 Pterocles gutturalis
AGGCTTCTAGTATTCTAGGCTTCTAGGGTAGAAGGCAACTAGGATTCTAGCTTCTAGGGTGGAATGCTTCTAGGATTCTAGGCTTCTAGGGTGGCAGGCTTCTAGGATTCTAGGCTTCTAGGGTGGAAGGCTTCTAGGATTCTAGGCTTCTATGGTGGAAATCTTCTAGGATTCTTGCCTTCTAGGTTTCTAGGCTTATAGGATTCTAGGTTTCTAGGGCGGTAGGATTCTAGGATTCTAGGCTTCCAGGTTGGAAGGCTTCTAAGTTTCTAGGATCCTAGTTTGGAAGGCTTCTAGGGTGGAAGGCTTCTATGGTTCTAGGTTCTAGGCTGGAAGGCTTCTAAGGTGGAAAACTTTCAGGATTCTATGCTTCAAGGTTGGAAGGCTTCTAGGTTTCTAGGCTCCTAGGGTGGCAGGCTCCCAGTTTATTAGGCTCCTAGGGTGGAATGCTTCGAGGTTTCTAGGCTCCTAGGGTGGAAGGCTTCTCGGGTGGAACGCTTCTAGGTTTCTAGGCTCCTAGGGTGGCAGGCTCCCAGTTTATTAGGCTCCTAGGGTGGAATGCTTCGAGGTTTCTAGGCTCCTAGGGTGGAAGGCTTCTCGGGTGGAACGCTTCTAGGTTTCTAGGCTCCTAGGGTGGCAGGCTCCCAGTTTATTAGGCTCCTAGGGTGGAATGCTTCGAGGTTTCTAGGCTC
The DNA here is from genome assembly GCF_000699245.1 of Pterocles gutturalis. NCBI lineage: Eukaryota > Metazoa > Chordata > Aves > Pterocliformes > Pteroclidae > Pterocles > Pterocles gutturalis. The sequence continues at coordinate 693 of NW_010098605.1, forward strand.
CTAGGGTGGAAGGCTTCTCGGGTGGAACGCTTCTAGGTTTCTAGGCTCCTAGGGTGGAAGTCTCCTTGGATTCTATGCTCCTAGGTTGGAAGGCTTCGAGGTTTCTAGGCTCCTAGTGTGGAAGGATTCGAGGGTGGAAGGCTTCTAGGATTCTAGGCTCCTAGGGTGGAAGGCTACTAGGATGGAAGGCTTCT
>NW_010098606.1:0-924 GCF_000699245.1 Pterocles gutturalis
TCCCAGGCTGGCTGCAGGCACCAGGTGGGGCCCTTTCTCAGGGGTGTCCTAAGGAGCACCCAAGGGTGCCAGGCAGGAGGGTGCGGGAGGTATGGGGCTGCCCCGCAGCACTCCCCCCATCATGGTTAACAGGGCGGGCAGGGGGGGCTGTGCGGCCCACCCCCTGAGCTACCAGCACTGCCATCCTGCCATGGGCCCGGGAACAGGCTGTTCCCTTGCTGCTGTTGGGCACTGACATCCCGGCCACTCTGCCCTGGCCGCTGCCCCATGGGCGACACCCAGCTCCTGCCCGGGCTGTCCCCCAGCCACCCCGACGGTGGCTTTGCAGGTGACAGTGTCACCTGCAGTGCCCCTGCTCAAGCTGAGCTGGAGGAGAGGAGGCTGTGGCCAGGCATGGCAGCCCCCCGTGCTCTCCAGCATGGGACAGCCCAGTCCAGATGCTCCCTTGAAGGATGCAGGGTGGGAGGAGCAGACTGGGACCCCTCTTTTTTTCTCCCCCTTAATAATCCCCTCTGCACCCCAGCCGGGCAAGGGGGTGCTGTGCCTCTTGGCCACCATTTCTGGGAGGCAAAAAGCACTTGGGGAAAGGCAACATCTCCCACGGAGCCTTGTGCCAGCTCCCGGTGGTGCCCGATGGAGCTTTTGGAGGCTGTTTTGGGGGTGATGGCTCTCGCCCTGCATCATGCTGGGCTCTGGGCTGTCCCGGTGCCTCGCTGTGCCGTGCCCACGCTTTTACCAGCACCTCGCATCAGAGAGGCGCTTGGGGCGATGGGGATGCAGATAAGGGAGTGTTTTCTTCCTCCCGAGAGAAAACAGCAGCTCTGTGACCTGCGAATGCCCCAGGGCAAGGTCATGTCCCCGGCAGGTCAGGAGCAGGAGTGGGGTGGCATGCCCTGAGCAGGGGACTGGTGCTGTGGGGGGGGG
>NW_010098607.1:0-514 GCF_000699245.1 Pterocles gutturalis
GGCCATGAAAATTATTCAAGTCCTGGAACACCTCCCCTATGAGGAGCGGCTGAAAGAGCTGAGGTTGTTCAGTTTGGAGAAGAAAAGACTCTGAGGAGACCTGATTGCGGCCTTTCAGTACCTAAAGGGGGCTTATAAGAAAGATGGGAATAAACAGGCTCTTCTCTATGACATCCAGTGACAGGACAAGGGGCAATGGGTTCAAGCTGGAACATAGGAGGTTCCACTTGAATATGAGAAAAAACTTCTTTACGGTGAGGGTGACATTGTCTGGGGAGGTGGTAGATGCCCCGTCCCTGGAAACATTCAAGGTCAGGTTGGATGGGGCTCTGAGCAACCTGATCAAGTGGAAGACGTCCCTGCTTACTGCAGGGGGGTTGGACTAGATGACCTCCCTTGTCCCTTCCAACTCATACTATTCTATGGTTCTATGTGAATTTCTGAACATCTTCTCTCTTAAACCTCAAAAAAGCAGAGGCAGCTGATTTTGAGTATTCTTACAGTATACTGTCTT
>NW_010098608.1:0-11651 GCF_000699245.1 Pterocles gutturalis
GAGCAGGGAGAGTCCTGAAACTGCAATGCCACCATAGAGATAAGAGCCCAAGTGTCTGAGAGACCAAGATGACCCTGAGAGAGGGGTTACCCAGAGGGAGACAACCCGGAGCAAGAGAGAGAACTTCTGGACAGATTCTCATCTATATACTGGGCAAGACATGCATGATATGGAATAGACCATTGGCCAATTTGGGTCTCAATCCTAAACCTGAGGTTGAATCCTAGGCTAGTAATTGGGGCCGTGATCCCTCCCAGCTCCTCCTGCACCTGCAGACACTGGTACTGCAGAGATGTTGAAAAGTCCTTGTCTGTCCTGGCAACAACTATAAACATCAGTATGTTATTAGCCTTCTTCTCAGAACAAATCCAAAACACAGCCTCTTACCTGCTACTGTGAAGAAATTATCCCTGCCTCAGCTGAAACCAAGACTCTGTGTGTCTGTGGGTTACTGGTTTCTTATAGAGAGCCTCTTCTCTGCAGATTGATGTATCTGAAAAAAGAAAAAAACTCCAGCCCTAAACATAGTCAGCTGCAATATTCAGGAGCTAAAAATCTGCCCCCAGTTATATCTGAGACATTTGCAGCTTACTGAGGCCTCCCTGATGCAGTTCATGAGAGTGTAAATTGTGGGGCCAGTGAGTGCACAGCGCAGATTGATGTTCCTGATACTTTTCCCTGCTGTCTGCAGGTGACACTGTCCCCCCACCTCATCCTTGTGCATGTGCAGACATGCCTGACAGCTGCTAATCGAACGCGGTAACTGCTGGAGAGCAGAGAGGCTGCATGGAGGCCAGTTAAATAGCTGTGGGGGTGAGACCCACAGGCAGTGTTTCAGGGAGCAGTCAGGTCTCTCAGGTCTCACACGCTCAACAGAGTTTGTTCTTTGCTTTTGATCTCTTGGTCTCCTACTGAGGTGCCCAAACCTCGTGAATGCTGCTGCACCTTGTTCGCACCAGGAGACAAGATGCCACCTTCACACCTGCTGTTGGGAACCCTGGCCCCAGGCAGGGATGCTCCATCTGTCCGGACACAGCACAGCACACCACGGCAGGCACCTCTGTGCCATGGCCCTGGTGCAGGTGTCCTGGATTCTGGCCCATGAGTTGGGGGAGGGTTTTTTCAAGCAGTATGTAAAAAGGGGCAGAGCTATTTTTCCAAAGGAAGGAAACAATGGAAAGCGACAATAATTCAGTGGTTTGACCATGCGCTGACTGTGAGCAGCTCCAACTCCCAATGTTCAGAGGTGAAAGACGGAAAACTTTTCTTTCACAGGTCACAGAGTGACTGCAAAGAAAAGAGCTTTCCTGACATGCCTTGGCTGCTGTTCCTCTGCTGTCACATCCAGCTGGGCAGCCCCATCTGGACGCTAGTCAGCGGGAAAGGAAAGTGCTGGGTGTGTTTGTCTGGCAAAGAGAGCCAGCTCCCTGACTGCTGCTGCAAGTGCTGTTCACATGGAGTAATTGCACCCCTTCACTTCCTCCTCTAGCCACAAGGTCTTCTCCCGGACATGTCTCAAACCAAGTACAAGCTAATAGTTTTTAATATGCTCATTTGTACTTTTTTCTGTTTGAAATTTGCCTGAAATGCTTTCACATGCTTCTTTCACAGCACAGATATTGAATGGTTAAAACAGAAGATAGAAGGAAACAAATTTATCAGGAATCTATTCTGAAATCACCTTTGTGGTAACAAAAAAACTAGATCAACAGCATTGTCCAGAGCACTAAAAGATGTCAGATGGTTGCATTTGACGGAAAAGTGTTTTCATTCAGCCATTCCACAGAGTAAGTCCCATGTCAGTAAAATCAGTCATTTAGAAAACTATTTTCTTCATTATGTTTGGAAGCAGATGTGCACACACACATATGTGTGTGTGTTGACAGTATGTGTATGCCTCACTACACCATTACTTAATTTTCTTCCTGTCTTTCACCTGCCTATTAGCTCTTTGCCTCATTTTCTAATTAATCAGCATCTGTAAATGTCATGAGCATGTGGTTCATCTTTTCCAGGTCACTCATGCAGATGTTAAATGGGACCCATCCTAAAGAGGATTCCTCCCTGTAAAAGCCTTTGTAATATCTCCCTTGACCTAAGGACTATGAACTTACCAGGCAGGTGGCTGACCCTTCTCTATGGCCATTACCGTTGTGGGTGAGGTATGACAAAGTAAATTTCTCTCTAGAAGTATCTTACCCATGTCTCTCTTCTCAGCACCCTGGGCCTTCTGAACTCTTCTGAGGCTGAAAGGGCTTAGCAGCAGAAACTTTTGAGGCAGAATTGGTCCTTTACATTTCTGTGCTTTGTTGGGTTAGGGCATAAAGTATGCTGCACCTACTCATAGTTTGATTTCTTCAAAAATCTTGTGTTGTGTGCTGACACCTACCCCTCCCAAACAAGACCATTCTTTTATATGGTCAGCACTTAAAGCCAGATGTAATAGCTACTGGGGTGGACCTTTTAAAAAGATGGTCTAAATCATCACAAAATCTTATGGGACTCACACAGTTCTCCTGCGATACCTTCAAATTCTGCCTCAGGTGTATTTCTCACAATAAACACAATTTGTATGATGAGCTAGATATTAATGGAATTATTTTCCATCTTATTCTGTAACATTTTGTTTCCTTTTAGATTTTTTTTGTTTGTTTTTGGCTACTGACATATTGTCCAGAGATTGTCACTAAATTGTCTATTAAAATGCATTGGTGTCTCTTCTGAATTGATGTACTCAATTCAGTACCTAGCAGCATTTGGAAACAGTTCAAATTGCATATATCTAATCTGACAACGTGTTGTCTGGTTTTCCACCTTTCTTCAGTGCCCTCTGGAGTACACCCAGAATAGCTCGGTGTCATCAGCAAATCTTGGAAATGAAACTTGATTTCAGATAATGGAGAACTGTTTACGGACCTTTGTGTATACCAGCCTTCTTTTTTAAAAAAACATTCATGTAATAGTTAATTGAGAACAACATAGCTTCGGTTTTAAGCCAGCCTTTAGGTGCTAATGACCAACTACGAAGGCATGTCCCCCATAACTCTGTTATCCTCTGTACCCATGAGCCCTGTCCCACCCAAAAGACTCGAATGTCTCTTGAGTGGAGACCATCTCCTGTGCTGATGGATAGGCTGCTGGGACTCCCTTGTTCCTGGGGATTGTCTTCCTGTTGCACAAAACACTTGAAGATTTCAAAACCAGCCCAAGAAATATTTCTGTTATTTTTCTAACCCTTAAGCCAGTGACCTAGGACTTTGCCTAGACTGCAAATATCAAAGAGCTGATTAAAAAGCTATGGACTCTCCTGACCCCAAAAGGAACACTTTGTAATCTTTTTGTTATGCAGGTATTAGTTTCTCTTGAGCGAGCTATGATGATTTATGATACAAGAGGATAGTGTTTTCTTTGTGGACCAAAAACCGTATATTTTTTTTACAGGACTCAAAAGTTCCCTTGGGCTTTATCATATGCATTAGGGATGAGTTTTGTCACTATCAGCTTTACAATGGTGGTACTTGTCATTGTCTGAGATGGGTCCCACTGCTGTACATGCACCTAGCATATTGCTGTGATTGCGTGGTTTGTGAACGTTTCTTGAGAAGGCTGAATTTCCTAAATGCATACAGACAAGTTGTGGGTAGTGCAGCCAGCTAAGATGGTGTTTATGCACAGGTAAGTCCCTGTTTGCTCCTGGCCAGGAATGAGGCAGTACGAAATACTACAAGAGTGGCAGCCTCGTTTCATGCTCAGTTTTCAGAAAAAGGCTAAAGCACAGCTGCTCTTGCCGCTTGTCCTGAGCAGGTCTCCACTGTGGTGGGGAAAGAGCAGTGGTGTCATCAGAAGAGGCAATGGCCAGGAATGGCTGCACCTTGTTGTAGCCCTGCGGCCCCGTTCCATGGGCACCGTGTGCTGCATGCTGAACATCCCTGTCCTAAAGAAGATGTATTGCCCTATCAGCACATTCTGGTGACTGGTGAAAAAAAGCAGCCCAGAGCTGTGCGAAAATGCCAAGTAAATGAAGACCTCTTGTCGCAGATAAAGCAGTCTTAACTGAGGGAATTTAATTTAATTTAATTCATTGCCAATTAACATAAACTTTTAATAAATGATTTGGCTATTGAGAGGAAAAATAAGATGCCAAGTGATAAAATAAACACTGAGGTAGATGCCTTTCCTCCCCCTTCCCCAGGCTCAGCTTCAGTCCAACACTTCTCTTCCCCCTTTCCTAGTCCCCACTTTCCTTATTTTCACTGCATGTTGCACTCAGTGCCTCCCCGTGCCTTGAGTGAGGTGACAGGTGACACAGGAGGTTGGGCTCAGCACACAGCAGTTTTTCTCTGCAGATACATGCCATCCAGTGTTCCTCCGCCTGGTGTGGGCCCTTCATGGGCTGCAGTCCCTCTGTCCTCCTCGGCACAGAGAACCACTTCCCAGGTGTGTGTCTCCAGCCCTGTCCCCTGCTACATGCTTCCCCTCTGTAATATCTCCAAGTTTTGGAAGTCACATTAGTAAAGCGTCGTTGTCCCTGCTAGTATCCAAATTCATTCTCTCCCTGACACATCAAGACTTTTTTTCAAACAAAGTTATGTCTCTTTCACTTGAGCTACCCGTAGGGTTTCCGTACCAGCTCATTTTTTTTTTTTTTCCACATTGCTGGTGGTATTCAAATTTCTTTTAGTGTTTCTTTTTCCAGGTGGAAGCACTAGATTGTTAAAACCTAGGCTCATGCTTTGACACCAAAGCCTGGCTGAACAGTTTGTGTTTTGATACATGTAGAAACCTCTCTTTTTCAAGTATTCAAGCCCATGCATTTTAGGCATGTGATTCTTAGGTATCCTCTCTGAAGCTTACACTGAAAATTTGCAGACTGTGTGCTCAACTGAAAGAACATTTTTCTGGGGTCTGCCATTGAAAGGAAAAGGTGTGAATGCTCTCTGGTAAATAGAAACTGCTCAGCACACAGAACAATATGCCTTGAACCACTGTTATACAAAAATAGCCGCTACCTCCTTTCTTCTGTTCCTCTTAAGGCACTCAAGATGTGGCAACTTGTGTATGTTAATTAATTAGTAACTGTTCAGGTTACTACGGTTCTCAAACTGAGAACTAACTATGAATGCTCAAAACAACGAAGGATTGCAGCAGAGGCATCTGCCACACAGTTGTGTAATGACCTGTTCTGTTTGAAACAAGGAATAATTTTTTTGTAATGAGTTCACTGACAGAACCATGTTTCCTATCTACATGTACAAATGGATAAAGAGCAGTGTCCTTGCCTGTTTAATAATGCATGGAAAATACTGGCAATGTCTGTCCATTCAGATCAGAATTCCTCAACTCTGTTGCCTGCATTTGGGTACATGCATAAAAATGCTCCTCTTCAGTGGGCAGAGAAGTCTTTGCAGATTAAAAATGCTCCACTCTAAGACATCCACTCTGGTGATCCAGAAAAATACTTTTTAAATTCTTCAGACATTGTGTCTTTCAGAAGAGAGCTTCAGCTTTATCTCCATGTCCCTAGATCACTTTTGGTGCAGATAGGTTGGTCCTGAACAAATTATTGTTACAAAGTAGTTTGATATAGGCAAATATTCTTACTTGACTGAAACAAAATCTATGTGTATGCTCAGTGCATGTGCATGTTGTCCTGAACTAATTGCCATCCTTGTGGTGCTTCTGCTCTGACATGGAGGAGTGAGGAGGTTGACACAGGCTGACACTTTTACAGAGATAGCTCCCAGATGTTGGACAGCACAGTAGGCATGGTCATCTTCGCTACAGCGTGTATCTGAATTCCCTTTCCAAATACACATTGCTGCTCATAGTTGGCCTGGTGGAAATGATCTGTGTCACCTTTCTGATGCAGTTAGCTGTCCTCAGAGGAGAAAAAAAGGACAGAAAATGGTGGGCAGTCTGCCCTTCCTATGCCTCAAATATCAAGTCCTGGGCACAGGGAACTTGCACTGCAGATGCTCTGTAAAACCCCCAACAACAGCCTTCTGGATGCTGCACCGACCCTGGGGTTCAGGGGATCACTGGGAGCTGCCTGCTGGAGGGTGGCAGGAGGCAGACCTTGCTCACCCCTCTGCACCACCACTATTCCATCCATAACATATCCCCCTTCCCTGGACTGTTCAATGGGGGCCGCTCACAAGTAGCTCATAAAGCAGTGCTGTGGTTTCAGCAACTGGTCAACCCCCAAATGTCTCAGAGTTTTTCCCCTTCACCTATCAAGAGCTGGTCGTTCACTATCTAATCTCAAGCTTGTTTTCTGAAACTTACCTCTGTTGAAGCATGGCTTTTATGTTAGGCTCTTGTTTGAACTATTTTGTATTGGTTTGGGAAAGGCTGGGTCAGCCCTGTGTCATTCTGCATTAGTTTAGTGCAGTGCTGGTTGATGTACCTGATTTTTTTCTGGATGGGCCAGGAAAAGGTGGTGGCAGGTCTTACAAAATCTAAATCTTGAATTTTCTTTGTCTTCCCTTCTTGAGGATTAAGTCACAGAGAGAACCCACAGTAGAGACATTTGGAGCAGAAGTCCAGCCTGTACCATGTATCTATTTTCATCGGAAAATATGTATAAAATAAGGAAAAGGAAAAAAAAAAAAAAAAGAAGAAGAAAAAAACCCCCATAGATTTTCTCAGCTGTATATTAACCTCTGTGCTGTTTACTTACACATGTAATAGCTTGGGACCGGGCTGTGCTGCAGTCATTGAACTTCATCTTAGGGATGAAATTAAAGTTGGTTTTGTGAAAGATTTCTTTGACCCATCTACAGGAAAAGTCACTGCTGGCCTTTTTATCTTGTCTTCACATCCTGCTGAGATAGCAGTGCTGAAGCCAGAAGTTGTTGAAACGAAAGGATTTGCTGTCTATTTTGTCACCATAAATGGGTTGTGGAAGGGAAACTTTGGAGGATGGTGGCTCCAAAAATTCATCCCAGCATTAGTTTCTGATGCTGGAGTGCCAGACATCTCTTAAAATCAGCTCTCATAACTCTTGGTGATGATATTTATGGCAAGCAGAGCAAACTCCAACTTCTTTGCTAACAATACAAATACTTATTTTCTGCAAAATTTTGTCTAACATTTTGGAATAAGTTTGCAGGGAGCAAATAATTAGCGAACTTTTAATATTATACAACAAGTTGAGCTGGATGTAGCTGTTTGCTGCTGGTTCTGCTCTTTCAGCTGCACAAGCCATGGGAATAAATCAAACCCGTTTTGAAGAGGAACACACTCCCTAGGCCTTAGATGTAAAGGACAGCCTTTTAAATACAAAGTATACCTTGAGAACTACCTGAGAGTACAAGTAGTGCAGTTCGGTGCTATACCCAAGGAATGCAAGTGAGGCAACGTTACTTAGAATTAACTAATGCTGACAGCTGAAGCTAAAATAAAATTATCACCTACCACTGTAATGTATGAGATCTTAAAACATGATGTGCAGTGACTTCTTTGGAGTCATCTCTATCTGTTGAGCATTTTAAAGAACAGAGCTGCTTCATGAAGAGAGTGGACATACCTATTGTTCCTCCCCAGCAGCTGGTATGTGTCATCAGTTATGCGTTGAAGGCTAGTTTTGCAACTAGCGCAAACTAACATGAACTCCCTTAAGACTAGTGAATATAACAAGATCATTCACATTTATACCAACAGGCTTTTATTTCGTCTGAGGGACCTTAACTTTTAAGGATTTGCATGGCACAAGCCATGAAAGCAACCCAGTCAGGGCTTCCAGAGGGGTGGCTTAGCCCAGGCAGCAAGCTGTTCTCTTGTGAGTACCCCACTGCTGTATGTCAACCACAAAAAAAAAAAAAAAAAAAAAAGGCAAAAAAAAGCATTATGCCATGGAAATGCTCTCAATACATCAGAAGTAGCATGTTCTTTGCTCAGGCACCAGTGATTTACTGGGTTACAAATACGAACCCACCCCAATCCTGTGTTAATAAGAGCAGCCAGCTGCATGACTTTCAACTGTGTGAGGAGAGTGAGCCACACCAGGTGTGTGGGTAAGGATACAAAACCAGGAGGAAATGGGTCCTACTGAGTACCAAACTGGTCAAACTCCCCCCCAAAAAAAACTAGCTCCACTGATGGTGCAAAAGATGGATTTCCTAAAATCTGAAAGGAATTATTCGTTCTACCATTGTTATTGGCTGAAGGCAAATACTTACGAGATTGAATTAACAAAACTACTACCTTTATAACGCTATGATTAAAGGCTCTCTAGGGAAGGCACTGACTCATAAGCCTACTGTTGCTCATCCCTTTCAGCCCGAGCAGGAAAATGATGTGCGCGGAGGTATGACACATGCTGTGTTCGAATTGCGAGCAAGTGGGGGAGGTACCATTGTTTCAGGTACTAACCTCAGTGTCAGGAACAAATTGATATGCTGATCAGTTACAGGGGTTTGAATGTGATTGTTTGCATTAGCAAATAAGCACCCTTATTTTTGATAAATTTTCAATTTCTCATCTTAGTTCCCCTTTTTTTAAAAAAACGAAAGGTCAAAAGAGGAGCTGAGCAAGGAACTTGGAGGGGAAGGGATTGCTAGCTGAAACAAAAATTGGAGGGGAAAACAATTATCTTCTTGTTTGGTTGGTTGGTTATTTTGTTTTCTTTTGTTTCTTTAAAATGAAGGGAAAAAAAACTCCACCAGTTTGAGTTCAAAGAAGGCCTTTTGTATGACAGTTGCTGTGTGAAGCTTTGAGGTTATTGCATTATTTTGTGGATCTATTTTCACAGTTTATGTTAAAAAATGCTATGTGTAGGTGAAAATCTTTTATTGAGAAAGCCAAGACAAACTGGTTTAACTCTTTCAAATTCTTCCCCTCACCCCCCTGTTTTGGCAAAAGGTGTTAATTTGATTTGCTCTGGATTTCTGTTGTGTTTTCTTAGAAATTTGTGTTTCTGGTCAATTTTATTATATGTCTACATCAATGCAGCTAGTGTCTAGTAAGAAAGAAGAGAAAAATAAGGATCTATTTTCATAGCTCTCAGAAAAATCTTCTAGAAACTTGTCCTTCTACATTCTAGCTAACTGAAATATCCTTCCTCTTGGCTTTTTTCAAATAGGGTTGTGATTTTTTTGTTGTTCTTGTTTCCTTTAATCAAGTGTTTTCTCATTGGTTCTATTTATGTAGTTTAAGCGTACACAGAAATAGCAGTATGTACACTATAACCATGAAATTATGACAGTAAAATTTTCCCTACTACTGAAGTGCATCCTTTCTGCTTCTCCTAAGCACAAAAAAAAAAAAAAAGGAAAAAAAAAAAGGCAAAACCACCCCCCTAAACTAACAGAGTCACCAGCCTTTAAAAAAACCAGTATCTCTAGAAAATTGAAGCTCCCTTATTCTTTTCCAGTTGAAGGACTACACCTTGCCCTTCCCATGGCAGTATCTTGCAGAAAGGAAGGTAATTCCTCAGGCACCCAGGTCAGACAGAGGAGTTTGGTTAAAATCTGCTTATCATTGTTGCTTGGAAATGTGCTGAAATTGCAGTAACACATCCTGTGATAAATTTTCAAGCAGTTGTGCCATTGTTTCTCACTGTGTATCTACACAGATTCTTGACATGTGGAAACACAGATAAATCATGAGTAAATAAATTGAAGTTCTTGCTGTCCGGTAATACGTGGCTTAGAAAAAGAAGAGGCATGCAATAGTGTCTGTGGGAAATATTTGCCTTCAGTTATACTTTAATTACTGACACACATGGATTTGTTAGAAGAGCTTTTTGCCTCACGGCACACGCAGAAGGCCTGCATACAGAGGTGCCTGCGTACTTTCCCAACTGATCTTCAATTAGATGGAAGAAGGATTGTGTCCATTGGTCTTAAAATCTAGGAATACATGCTTTGGACATACATCACAGAAATGTGAAGGATCATGAAGTGAAAGATCAGAGCAGGACAATACAGCTTAGGGTGTGTTTCACAACACCATGCCATGGTACTAACCCCTACAACAAACAGCTGCTTACTCACCATGTTACACTAGCTTTGGAACAAGGGTCTCAGTCCAGGATTCTATTGAACCATGCCTTTCTTAGTCATTTGCTGACATTTGGCTACTGGAAACCAAATGCATATCTTATTATACTTTTATACATCCATATTTTCTGAACTAAAATGTATTACCTTGAAAATGCTGCTGTTAGATTTTTATCTCTCCTTTGTGCTTGATTCTGGAAAATGATCCCTAGTTCATTCAAGCCTACTGTAAATCAGATGTTGTCTTAAACTGATCAGAAAATATTCTTATTTAGAGGGAAAGATTTAGGTGAAAGTACAATGGAAATAACATCACCCTCTATCCCCCTCATATTTTTAATTGATTCCTCCCAACGATGAGAATTGCACTATTATATATGTTGCTTGCTGGGATTCTCAGTTTCTGGGTGTCATTTTGGGGTTAAGTGCTCCTTTGGTAATCCACATTTAGCTGTATTTTTATCACGAACTTGATGTCAAGATAACACAAGTCCCCAGCTAATGAAAACCTACTACTTTAACCTCTGCTTGATAGAGAATCTGAAAACAGCAAAATACAAATAATACACTTTCTTTACAGTTTAACATAGAAACTGTGTCATAACCCACAAGGATTTTCTTTGAACCTTGTCCTAAAACTAAAAGTAATATTGTAGTCAGAGCAGATGTTAGAATTTTTACTCCTGTCTACATCTTTCCATAGTGTAATGAGATGCTGTCTACTTACACGTGAAAACCCACGTGATCATTTCTCCCAGGTGGTCGTACTTATTTTACTTAGGCCAATACAGACATGAAACTTTGCAATGGAAATATATACATGCTTGTACTGCTGGAAAAAATGTCCCTGCAGAGAACTGAAAGAAAACCATAAAGCTGAGCTAATCTAACATGCTCTGCTTAATAAGGGGCTCTGCTGCCTGGGAGCAATGACATCTGTGTTCTGCAGGGTTACTTTTATTCCCAGACAGATCTTTAATATCCAGAACAACACACACGTCTGAGTGGCACTGCAGTCAGTTTAGGAAATACTTCTGCTTCTGACCTGGTTCTGCATCCCGCTCTGCACCCAAAGACACATTCCCAATTTTCTTCGTCCCTTTTTGGCCAGTACAACTTAGGAGCCACCACACCGTGCTGGGGGAACACAGTCCTACCCACAGGCTGCTGGGCAGCCAGCCCCAAGCTGTGCAAAGACCACGGAGGAACTGTCCCCCTCTCCCCTGTCCATCAGCAACTCCAGAGGTGGAGGCTCCACAGCCTCCTTGCTCCACACAGCTTATGCATTGACATCTCTTAGTGATGGGGGTTTGCTTTTAATGCTTTGCCACAAACAGCTGCTTGCAATTCTGCCGTTGGTTTTTTTTAACAACAGTAGGAAAAAACTTAGGAAATATTTTCTTGGTGTTTCACTATTTAGGACAACATTTACAACATTTTCTGTTGCAAATTCATGTTGAGAAGGTTCTGCAAATGAATATTGCCTTAGTGTGAACTCCTAACTTTTTCCCTGGGGCGAAATAATATGTTTTTAAAGATATTTTGTAGTCCTTTTCTTAATATTTTTCTCTAATGTAATCCAATATAACCAGTCTTTATTTTCTGGATTGACACTTCTTCTTTGCTGCTGTCCTCTTTGGAGAGAAAAAA
>NW_010098608.1:11671-66127 GCF_000699245.1 Pterocles gutturalis
CAAACAGACTGGGCAGGTGTGAGGAGAAATTAAAAAGAAAAATCTCTCAAACAGATAAATTGTGCACTTTGAATTTGGTACATCAGGGAACCTTCAGAAAGGAAATTTTAAGGTGTGTGATTTCCCACATCCCTTCTTCTGACAGTCCCTAATGGTGTGATTTCAATAGCATTTTGAATTCAACATGTAGCATATCACAGAAAGATAATTATAATTCAGATGTTTTAAATTGCTTCCCAGAAGGATCCAAGGAGGAATTCCAGGCAGATCTTGCTTGTCTTTTTAGAGGTAAGTGGAGGATGGCAACTGGGTTTTGCAGTAGCTCTTGACATTTTCAGGTGGTTTGGTATTAGGATGTGTTTCTGAAAAACACAACTATAGCAGGGAAGGTATTCTTCTTTGGTGTCCTCTGGGTCGAACGCAGATTTTGACCCTAGATCACTGTGATTAAGGAAGTTTAGAGACCTGAGCTTAGGTACCTCCTTTGTGCTTTTCTTTAAAAATTTGTCATCATGATGGCAGACTGAATGTCAGCAGTTTTGGCTGGTGCCTTGTACTATGGGGACTAGTTTTAAAGTTTTCCTAACTCCAGCTGGATTTATTTAAGTGCGTGTGTTAAATAGCTGCAATAGGACTGTATTCACAAAGATCTTATGTGGACTTAGAGAAGGCAAGATGAGCAACGTTCACATGTGCGTTATATTCTTGTGTGTGTGTAAAACAAGGCTAGGAATACTGGCAATTCTCTGTATTCACTCATAGATGGCACTAGAAATTCTTGGAATTCCTTTCTTTAGAAAGTAATTAAAAGCGATTTTACTTTTCTACCAATAGGTGGAACCAGCAATGTCTTCGTTACTTATGGCCTGACAAAAGGAGCAATGCTTTCCTCTTCCTATCTTCATTTAATTAAAAAGCAAAATGCAAACAAGTAATTCCCCACATCACAAATTTCCCATCAATACCTCTTGAACAGTAACCCTCTTCCCTAAAATGATAAACAGTATTGAATTTATTTCAATATACAGCCAGAGCAGGCTAGCATAGACAGAAGAAGGAATCAACGTGATTTAGAAGGCAAGATGCTCCCTTTCCCACCTGAGCAAACTGGAGAGCCAGATAACTTACCCTTATCTCTCATTTTTATAAATCTATCTTTCCATTTGAAAGCAGATTTTGTATGTGGTGCAGCACAGTGACCATACTCCCTGCCAGCTGCTCGAAAGTGTTTGCTCCATCATTATCAGTATTCTTAAGATAATGCTAAATGCATGAAAATTAGGGCAAATGGTCTAATTTCATCACATTTAAATTAGGTTATATTCACCTCTGACAGCTAAACTTAGATATTGGCCTCCTTAGTCTTACGGAATTTTTACTTCCCGTACAATGCAGATGTCAGTGCTTTAATTGGAAATGATCAAGTATGCAGGGCTGATGGCCTCCTAGGTTGGTGTTAATGGAATGATGCACTTCAGGAGCAGGTGAATGAGGCACTGTCCAAAATGAAAGGAAGTACTGAGAACCCCTGAAAGGGTGAATACATCTCTTATTAATGTACAGCAAGGACACCAGGATGAATGGAGCTGTGTGTGTATCTCCTCGCCTTTTGATGGGCTGAATGAATTAGGCAGGCTCAAAGGTTTATCAGTTCCCTTTCTTGGCTGGGTGAGTTTTTCCTTTGACAGAGTAAGGGAAGAGATCCAAAGGTCATGAGCTGTGTTTTTCTCACCTCGTGTTCCTCAGTTGCCTTTCAATGATGATACGTACATCTGTGCATCCATGAGGAAAAAAAAAAAAAAAGACCCTGAAATTTGAACAAGTGGGAAAATAATTCCTATTTGTAAGAACTATCAGAGCAACTCAGCAAGCCCACACACTCTCAGATACTCTGCAGCACAGAAAACAAACTCCTGTCCAGCTATGTTCCCACCATGTAGCTTTGTGGTGCTTAAACACTGAGCATGGGGGCCTTATACACGGACAATTTGTAGGTTGCCTGCTGCTCCCTGCTAGGTATCCTTTTCTGTCTCCCCAGGGTCATGAATAGCACCAGCGACAAGGCTTTTTTTGCATCTGCCTGCCTCACTGTGCAGGCAGGGCACGTAGGGATTTCCCGGAGTTGCTCTCCAGTTAGGAAAACATTGCAAACCCTGAAACCGCTCACTTACATCTGCCTTGGAAAGCTCTCCTGCAGGGCCCTGCCTGGGGGAGATGCCTTCTAGCAGTGGCAACATCTCACTCCAAGCCAAAACAGTCCAGGCAAGTCTTCTCATGACACTCGTATTTCATTTTCAGCTAGGTCTCCAATATGTGTATCTGGGGGAAGAAGAAAGTGGCAAAAAAAAGAGCTATTTTCAGTATAACTTTGGCACAGATAAATGTTTCAGTTTTATTTTTAAATACTCCTCCCTTCCCTAATAATGACTTTTCTTGACAGCTTTTTTTTAAAAAAACACATTCTCTGTATTACCTTGACTTTTAACACTACCCCTGTACCTGACACCTATAACACTCACTTGCCCATTTTAATTGCCTATAGCAAAAAGAAAAAAAGGAATGAAAAAGAGAGTTAATAATATTGAGAAATAACTAGGAGTTTGCTTGTTTTTAAGGACAGTAAAGCTGATAGGCCAAAACATGTCAATATATCCAGCAAAAGGGCCAACTCTATACTTAGGGCTAGAGTTTAACTTTATGAAGCTCAATAGCCTAATGCTTGTCTGAGTATGTTTTTCTCTTTTTTTGTCTGCTTCATTTTTCTTCAGTCTGGACTTCTCTGCAGAGCTGCTCCTGGTCTTTGCTTTTTTGATAGTTAGAAACTGTTAATTATCGTCATGCTCATTTATGGCTACTTTATTTTTATTTTAACAGTATTTGTAGCTGGCTCTCTTCTCTTGGAGTCTGTTTACTTTTCAGTGTCGAGCACTGAGCTGCTGATGTCCATTTACACTCTGAAGATGCATAGGACGATGAAGTAGTGTCTATCATATTACTTTTTTTTTTTAAAAAAAAGCTATTATTTTCACATATAGAAAAAAAAAAAACAAACACCACCCTTGTTCAGAGAACAGTTAGGAGTTACATGGTGAGAAGGCTCTGGCAGGGGGATTCCTGCTTTAGCAGGGGGATTGGACTAGATGATCTTTTGAGGTCACTTCCAATCTCTAACATTCTGTGATTCTGTGAAGGTGCATCCTCAGGCAGCACACAGGTGCATCTCAGCATGAGTCTGTCCAGTCTGCTGGACACCCTGATGTTTGTGCTGCTCAGAGGACCAGCACTCCTCAGCTAGTACACCACTCTTGTACTATCTTCATCACAGTCATATTGGCAATGCAATATGTTTCCTCACAGGGATCGCTTGAGAAGCAGTTTTCTGCTGTAGAGATGGGATGGACAAAAGACTACCTCATCCTGTGAAAAAAAGTTATATTCATTTCCTGCTCTACCCATCTAGAAACCTGCAAATTTAGCTCCAAAAAGCGAGAATAGTTCTTAGCCCAGCACAGCCAACTACCTACTGGTTATCAAACTCATCTAAAGGAAAAAAATCCAGGTTCAAGTCCCTACTCCACCCTGCTACAGTGTCAGATTTAAACCCATTCATTGACATTCAGTGAATAGCTACTTAATGGTTCGAGCAGCATCCATGGGTCGCATTGGTTGTGCTCAGAATCTCACTCTGAGTGTGAATAACTTTGCTGTAAAGTGTTGCCATTTGGAGGAATCATAATGAATAACTATGTTGTCAAAACAATCTCTGCTGGTGTCTGATGAGCGACCAAGGAGCTCTTAGACAAATGTGTGCAGGAGTGTGCGCAGGGTAGGGACTTTAATGTCAGGTGTTGATAAACATTTTCTCTCATAAATCATGAGGAAAAGTGATTAAGCGCCTGAACCTACAGCGCATGGAGTGCCCTCAGCATCCTCTGAAGTCAGGGATAACTGGAAGCCACCTCGTGCTTCCCTGTTGGGGGGACACCAGCCCGTGAAAACTTATTGGTGCTTTTTGTACATGCAAAAAAAGCTGCAAGACAGCTGCTGCAGGAAAACTGCCTGAAGGTCAAGGAGGGCCCATGGTCACACAGGCTTTCAGCCACATCCATGTTCATTAGTGAGCCACGAATCCACCTGAAATCAGTAAGAACCTTTCCTGAGCAACACTTGAGAACAAGGTCATGTCCCAGCTACTCAATAGTACTGTTTTCACACAGATGATTCTTTTTTTTTTTTCCTGTTGAAATACCACAGTAAATAGTAATTCCAAGGAAAAAAACACTTCTGAATGAGGCAAGGGCAGAATGACTGGAATTTTTAGGTTTTTTTTTGGTTTTTTTTTTTCATTGAACTTGAATTCCAAAGCTAAACAGTTTTGGGGCAGAGAGTTTGTACTGTTAGCTGTTGTGTGAGGTATGTTTTGATATTGATTTGTCACTACTTATATGAAAGTACAAGTTTCTGCATGCAATGTTTTAGAGACGCAGAGTTTAAAATCACAGGTCTACTAAGCTCTTTTTTTTTAAAAAAAAAAAGTTATTACTGCAAATAACATTTAACTGGAAGACACTAAAGGGAAAAAAACACACTTTTAGTTTTTAAGATTATGTATTTCATTATATTTTGTATGAAGTTTCTAATTTGCTTCTCCCTGAAGTAGAGGAGAAAAATGTATTTTAAAGACTGGCAAAGCCCAGCTGGTACCGCAATGGACAAAGAGAACAGACAGACGCTTCCCAGACTAGTTACTCAGATTTTAATTTTAAGTTAACTGTACCCTTAAGAGAAACAAAAGTTCATTTTCTCCTGTACTAGCACTGCTCAACAGCTATAATGCAGCTAGAACAAACATGTAACCTGACCCGCTATCCCCTGCTCATAAAAGAAACCCCAAAGTTACATAGTCCAAAGTCAAGCCAAGACATTGTCCTGACTGTGGGTATTACTGCTCTGGTAAACAGAAACTGAGACTTTTGATAACCAGGAATATTGCTAAAGTAATAAAAGTTCATGGAAGCTGCAATCAGAGAGAATTTAGATACAGAATAATTAACCATGAAATTATGATCTCAGCCAAGAAAGAAGTGCCAAGATTCATTCAACTAATTTCAGAGACTCTTTTCATGGTCATTAAAAAGACAGATATGAGAAAAACAATCTTATCTTTCATTTCTCCTCCCACTGTGCAAGAGAGTGATTGCCATTATTTTCTGAGCCCATTCGTCAGTAATTACATTCATTGCTAAAAAGATAAGACAGTTTAGGGTATAAAAATGAACTAACAAGCCTGGTTCGTTGGTGTCGGCTGTTCACAGCAATTCCCTGTTCACAGGGAATTTGTGCACAAAGATCAAAGACTGGGAAGCCCAGGCAGCTGATGCCAGGGAGGTAGGTACAACATCCTGTCCCTGACAGTACTCATCTCGTGGTCGAGCCTGACTCAACTTCTGCAGAACCACCTTGAAATTTTCAGGACTTTGAATTAACTGTGATTTTTAATTTTTTTTTTTTTTTTTTTTCCATCTAGGTTGATCTGAAAATCACTCTGTAAAAAGGACCCTGTGATTAGACCTGTGGAAGTTGAACATTTGTGTGGGTGCTCCAAACTATTCACAGTGGCCGTGGGCTGGAATACAAGAGTGGGTGAAGTTTTTGCCACAGAGGAAAAAGCATTTTAAAAATGGCAAATAACTTAAATAGAGACCATACCATTTTTGAACATTTTTTTTCCACAAGAAATGTACTTCAGCTTTTTATTTTGTGATGTGTCTGTCTTATAGACTATGCTGTAAAATGCTTTTTTCATGGCTGTATCACATAAAGTTAAAATTAAATATGATATCATAGATATAGAAAAGGTGGGCCAGATGGAACAGCTGAGGAGGCACAAAAGCACTGTGCATTTGACAAGAGTTAAGCAAAAAAAAAGCCTTTTGAGTCAGAACTGACTTCTAAGTGCAGGAACAGAGGCAAGGCCTGGCCTGGAGGGCAAAAAAAAAATGAGATAAAGTCTGGGGTTGATCTACAGCCACTCCGTGAAGTGGAGTGAATCCTAAAATAAAGGTAGAAGTATTTAAGACTGAGAGCAATGTGAAGGTGCTTCTTATCGAGGGCAGAAGATACAAGTAGGGATAGATATTAAATTTTTGCTGGAACATGCTGATTTAGAGCTTGTTTTTTCTTATAAGATAATGAGAAATCATGCTTGATAAACACTGTCTCATTTGCAGTTAAATTCTGCCTTCAACTTGAAAGAAAAGGCAGCAACTTTCCAGCTGTTAGCGAATTTCTGAACAGAAGAGGGAAGAGAACTGCTTGAAGCCTCTGAGCACTGCATGCATTTGTGAAAATCCAAGGCATTTCTATTTTAATAAGTGACAACTGGAACATGAAAAACAAAACATCTGTAAAGCATGACTTTACTGTGATCACAGCATTTTCCAGCTGTTTTTGTAATTCAGGGAAAAAAGCAAGGCCAAAGTGAAAAAATAAAAAGTACCACGTGGAATTAGTAATGTGTTAGACCCAAGTAGCCTTGGTTCATTCAGCTCCCTGGATGATGTGCCTGGACATCTCTGGAGGGCTGGTGCTCGGAAGCGCTCTTCTGATATACAGCTTGTGTTGGACAACATTTGAGCTTGGTGCTCAAAGCCCTGCGCAATGATGGGAAGCCCCAAGTTGAGCCCCTCGGGATACAAACTCCCCCAGGCTCATTTTTCTCATGCATTAGGGTGAAAGGGGCTAGCCCAAAAGCCTGTAAGATGTCTTGTGGGCTGGCGACTGGCCACCACTGTGTGTTCCCCAGGGCAGGGAGCCCACAAGTGACTGTATCCCCCGGGCAAGACGACATAGGGGTGAACTTGCGTGTGCCCTAGAATGGAGTTACAAAATGGATGCGGGGCCCTTTCCACAGCCTGTGTGGCAGGCAGGAGCTCTGCCTTCACGTGGCATGGTGCTCCTGCAGCCCAGACGGGACGGTGCCTGCAGGATGCTGCTGTTGCGTGTGAAGCCTGAGGGCAGCTACCTCCAGAAAGGAAAGGCCATGCGGAACAAAAGGGAACAAAATATTAATTTAAATTGTATTTGATAAGTTTTTAATACGGCAAGACCAATGAATTGAAGACCAAAGCTACTTTTATTAGAAAATGGAATTACAATATTTTGTGAAATGAAACCGAAGCAGGGATTTTGAAGAGCGCTGTTCTGTGCTCTACTCCAGCAGCAATACTGTGAGTCACTCCTTTCAGCGAATAATAGCCCTGTGTTCCACTACTTGGTGCTTTCACATGATTTACATTAATTTGTGAACAAAGCTCTCTTGTACTGGATAAGCTGCTTATCAAGGTGACATACAGCCATTGTAGCTTCGCACAGAATCTGTGACAATTAGAAGATTTACTATTTTACCTATTTTCATTCTGGGAACACTAAATATGGCAAATTAAGCTAAAATATTGACCCGTCTGTGAAAAGAAATGTGATTCAGTTTGAAGAATAGGATATTCTTCACACATGAAGAACATTACATCCTTTTTTTTAAACAGTGTTTTTCAGGCCTAAGGTTAATATGCAGTCTGAATTTGTTCCTGCTGGCCAGAGTCTTATCAATGTACAATATTTTTTCCTTTGGAGCTAGGAGCAAATCATGTGTTTTCCTTCAAACTGTAAGGCATGTGTTGAAATAAATAAGTGGTCTCACCTCTCCCACACTGTTTCAGGAAGGGAGAAAGCAGTAAGTTGGAACATTTGATGTTCTAGTTACAATTTTTTATTATTATTGTTCATTTTCTATTTGATTAACTAGAAGCATGCAAGTTGGACAAACAGACTAAATCAGAATCTATCATTCCTATTGCAGGCCAGCTGCAGGACAGAGAGCTTATTTATTCCAGTCTTATAGGTAACATTGTTTAAAACATCTATTCTTAAAAAAAAAAAAAAAAAGAACAAAAAAAGTGCCCTGAAGACTTTTTGTTTGGCTTACACATCTGTATTCCAAAACCGGGCAAAAAGCTTTGATTATGCAGCCCTTATAGAAACCACCAAGACACATAGGCTGACTTTGATAAAGAGAAGAAAGAACACTCAGATCATAGTCTGAATTTTCCAATACAGGATGATGTTTTGTTTTGTTTTGTTTTTTTTCAAACTCCAGCAGTATGGCCTTTTCTGTTATTAACAAAATCGGGAGGAACCTCATACTCTAAATAAGCCTCAGTTTTCAGAGAATAAATAGGACATCCTGAAATTAATTCAGCTGGGAGCTGCACAGAAGTGATGAAGGGATGTGGGTGCAAGCCTCCTCAAGGAGCTTGGAGCAATAGTTCATGAGGTTTCCACAAACCTGTGGCTGTCAGGCATGATCGTTCACTCTTTGTCTTATTCTGCACCAATGAACTTCCTACTTTATTTCATCTTTTAATTTGGATGAGAAATAATCATATGCAGAGTTATTTATGCAAGTGCCTGCTGTCTTAGAGTTTGCCAAGGACAAACATATATGCTGACATATTCCCTGCAAACGGCAGGTCACTGTGAGCTGCCACCTCCATCACACTCTCCTCCCTTTCTTGCCCCCTAAGTCAGGGCCTCCTCGGCCAGCAGCTGCTGCTGAGGCTGACGAAGTGACTGGAAAAGCTGGGCCACAGGTTGTGTGTGCGCGTGTGTTTTTACAGCTTTAAAATCTTGTGTTAACTTTTGATGTCAGTGGAGGTGGAGAGAAGGGCATTCAAGACTAACACCCAAACACGCTCAAGCTTGTCTGTGGTTTCTTATTTAAGTTTTATGCTTTCTCAAGCTGCTGTTCCATCATGTTTCCTTTTCTCTGGTACCCTTTGACAGGCTTCACTCAGGGTCTTGGGCTGGCCGCCTTGTTTTCCTCACTTACCATCAAGCAGCAGAGACTTTTGGCTGCTGCGCCTCCACCAAGCCACTGCAGCTCTGAGCAGCACTGTCTGGGGCACTTGGCATTCAAGACAAATGTGAATTTTCTAAAGACAATCTTCTGTTCTACGCGTTTTCTGGCTAAATGGTGTATTTGTTAGTTAAAATGCACAGCACATTGAAGACGTATGGAGATCTTTGAAAATGGAAAAAATATACCTAGATTTCTTTTAGACTGCTGATTTATTTCAGTTACAATTGTGACTTTGGCTCTGAAGCATTGATAATATTGAATTGTTTCTCACTACATTTTAACTTCTTTTTCCTGTTTCTTTAAAGCTCTGTTGCAACCAGCAGTGGGGTCAGATGTAAACTACAGGGCAGCTGCTGACTACCTTTACAGACCCTCAGGGCTATCATCTGCCAAAGCCTCTGGGGTACCAATACAAAACCCAGCCTCCAGTCACTTCACAGCAGGAGTTGCAAGTCCTGCAGATCCACTCTTGTGGACCTCAGCAGACTTCAGCAAATGGTTCATTAGGCATCTCCATGGGCATTGTTCCTGCTCCTTTCCCCCATGCTTGCCTCCCAGGCAGGGCTTAAGAGCTGCCTGAGGACAAGAGTTAACTTAATACCCTGGGGCAGTATCTGTGTGTTGCTGAGTACCCAAAGGATCAGATAACCTCTGTCTCTCACCACCAGAGAACACGCAATGCATGCAATGCTCTGTGCCTGTGTGGGTAGGGGGTACCTGACACCAAGGCACCCAAAAAAGATTGTGTTTCAGCACGGCTGCCTGTGCAATTGGCTACCAGGCTATAAAGGATCTCTGCTTAAATTTTTCACAAGCATGTGAGTAAGTTTGCCATGTTTATTGCCTACATTGATTTCTTTTAATATTCAGGCATTCAGTGTGGGTTTTAGCTTTCATAACCCAGCTGGAAGCGTTTTTGTTTGATGCTGCTATCAGTTCAGCTGGTTTGGAAGCACTTCTGTGAAGGATGCTGTCTGAATGAACAGTATTGTTATTTATTAGTGCACACACATTTGCACATGGATCATGAAGGACAAGACCATTTCTGTCGAAGTTGAGAAAAGATAGCATGGGTATCATTTGTTCAGGCAGAGAGTAACCTTGAAAGCTCCAAGAGAGAATGAAGTTGCCTCATGGGATGGGGGATGGTAGGGAAATTTGCTGCACTGAGCAAGACTGAGATTTATTTAGTGAATATTAATGGAGAGGACGATAAATCTCTATTTTAAGGCCATATTCTGGTTGTATAGTACCTCTGCTTTCAAGGCGTCTTCCTCTTCTTCAAATAGTTAACATATATATACTACTTTCATGTAAGCATATTCAGTATGACATGTAAGAGTTTTCTATCTAGACATATATTTTTATGATTATTATAAATATGTGTGCTCAGGATTTATACTATTCTACATGTCTGTATACATGTTATTGTACCTATGGGTAACTAGTAAAACATTACTAGTTTGCAAGTTATTTCTATTATAAAATTATTACAGAATAAGGTGATAGTAGTTTACATATTAACAGGTAAATTCTCATTATTAGGAGTAGAAGAAATCTCCTGCCCATTTAACAGTAAGGCGGTACTTACAGTACAGCTGCAGACAAAGGACATTTTGTTATTTTACATCTCTTTTTAGTTTGTCAAAACTTTTCTGAAAGCATATTTTTTTCTCAAAAAATGCTGATTGAGCCAAGCTGAAAGCTCTTGGTTGAACTGAAACAATTTACTTTCATGCGGTTGAAAGATTTTTTTTGACCCAGTGGAAATGTACAAGGCTTGATGAAGTTGGAATGGATTATATCAGCTTTACATTTCCTAAAGAACGACAGAATCATGTAACTTTTGGGTTCCATCCTATTCACTTTGTCAGACTGAAGTGTAATTTTTATTCATTCCCATAGGGAATAGAAACATGTCTGTTTTTCGGTCCTGGTTCTAAACAAGCAAACAGAAACTGGAGAAATTGGAATTTCCTAATGGTGTGAGAAGTGAGTTTCACTGACCCTAATTCTCATATATTGAGGTCTGATTTGATGAAAACCCTATTCATGTTTCTCTTCGTTTCTCTTCGTGAGGTTTGCATCCAGTGTAGCAAGTGCTGCACACCCATCATTGTCCTTTGACACAAAATGAATGCAGAATGAGACTGACTTGGAAGGGGAGTAGATGGATGTGAGCAACTCTTCAGGGTAGAGGAGAAGCAAGCTTGAAGAGATACACCAGAATCACAAATGAATTGTCTGTACTGGAGCAAAACACTAGAATTCAGGAGTTCCTGCTCCTTCCTCTCTTCTCAGGCCCCAAGGCTGAGAGATATTTTGGCAGCCATCTGAACAGGTAGAGGAAAGAGAAGTAATTGCTGGCAGCTGCATGCAGAGGGTCACTTGTAAGACAGAAATATAGAAGAGCTTGCCTGGAATTTTTTTTTCCCCTCCTAATTAGGTGATTTGTGACTATATTCTTATCAGTGACCTCGTTAATGCATCTGTAACCATTCTCATTAGCTTCTGAGTTATCCTTGGGATTTGCCTAATGAGAGTATGCACTATCAGGACATCAGATGCACTGCATGCTAGCCCTCACTGGCAATATATTTTCCAGAGAGAAAATAGTCTATATGGTACTGGCTGGGAGAGAAGACACTGGCTACGTGAAATAGATGCATTCATTTATCCCTATAATGTATTTTCCAATACTCTAATTCATCAGTAAACCTGAGTGGCAACAAGTCAGGGTGTTTCAGTGCCCTCCATGCTGAAAGAAGGTCCTGGCACTGGTCAAAGTAACCGTGCAGGCAAGCTGGAGGGATGGGCTACAGCTGGGAGGTTGCTGCACACTGCAAATGTTGTTATGGCAGTAATTATTTTAAAACTTATGGTTTGGTCTATCCACTATTTAGAAGAACCAGCTTTAAACAATTAAAAAAAATACTCTAATTTCATTACAGTAAATACTTGGAAAATGAGCCACAGAGTACCATGAGCCATGAAGTATTTATTTTGATTCCTTAAAGTGGAACAGAAATTAGAATTCTAAAGGTTATTTGATGAGAACGAGAAAGACCCGAGGGAAACTGAATCACATATGAGAGAGAAAGTGATTCTTCTTTGACTTGATCTCTGCTGTAGTCCTCAGTACTCATGCAAATGATGGGTAAAATTCTGCCAGATCAGAAAGGGTCCATTTTATACAAGTGCAAAAGATGCCACAAGGTATAGACTTGTGGAGATTCTCTCTGCATTACCCATGCACAGCAATCTCCATGCTTGCAGCCCAAGCTGGAACTCAAATTTTTAATAAACTGTTCTAATGTAGGTCTAAATGGTACCTTGTAGGCATAAGACCCTCTTACAACCTGGAAAGGCTTTTAATCCGGGTTTGGTGACACCTTAATGGCACTACACCCAGGTGATCTCTTGCTGATGAGCCTACAGAGTGCCACAGCAGCATACCCTTAAGTGTGCAATATGTTGTGCTTGGCTGTCAAGCTCGTCTTGGATGTGTCTCACCAGCAGTGCACCACCCTGGCCCTCAACCATCTTCTCCAAGCCTTTCTTGTGGCCTCGCCTTGGGAAAGTTGGGAGCAGTGGTGCCAGCTCCACAATGAGAAGCCCACAGATAGTGACAAGGTCACCACTGGATGCCAGGCACGTTGTCTTCTCGTCGGCAGCATTCTCGAAATGATAAACTGTTTGACTTGCACATTGCTCACTATGCAGACAGCACAATGACCTTTCCATTAGTGACAGCTTTTGCTGCTTGCTTCAGAGTGGATAAAACTGCTGTTCTCCATGAGTCCTATATTGGCAGCGTCACTAATATACCTAGGCCATTTCCACTCCATCATGTTTATTGAACACAGACTCTAATTTTATGAATCCTGCCCAGTGCCAAGCGGCAGGCCTTTGTACCACCAGGGTATGTGGGGAGTGTGGAGCTCTTCTGTGCCAGGGTACAAGGTTAAAAGTGACAGCAAGGCAGCTCAGCCCTGAATTAATGAAAGTGTACTTGATTGCTTGATCTGCTGCCAAGTTACTCCCAGCCTGGAGCAAAAGCAAGGCCTGGAATGGGCACATGTAGCTGAAGGAAGCTCATTTTTAAGCTGAGGACTGCAGAGGGGGAAGAAGGAAAAAAAAAACAAAAAAAACCCACCAAACCAGTTCTCCCTGGATATGTCTCTCATTTTCCCCCTCTTTCTGTCTTTCCTTCCATGAGGAGCCTGAAGCTGGCAACCACCTGTGGAAACAGCGCACCACACTTCACCCACAGCTCTGAAAGTGGATGAAGCACCACTATATGCTTAGGTTTTCCCATTCTCACTGTGCAGATTGGCTTCTTTCTTTTGCTTTGGGTAGCTTCATGTTCAGTTTGTCCCAGAAGAGAGATTAAGGCTGGTAATACGAATACATTATCCTTCTCCCTCTTTGTGTCAATTTGTCTCTTCATCATCAGATTCCCCACCCTTTCCAGAAATAAACTCTAAATATATTTTAATTTAGTAGTCAAAAAAATTCATTCTGCAAATGCTGAGGCTATTCTCCCTCTGTCTGTAGTTCCTGAACAGACGTGGTCCAAGGGCTGGACTATTTTTCAAGCAATACATCCCCATTCAGGGACAGAGGGTTGGGGGAAGAAGCACTCTTACCCTGCCTTGTGGAAATGGATTGCATTCAGACCTTGCATTCAGACCTCAGAGGGCAAGAAGGCAAACTCTGCTAGCTTCCTTTCCCCCAAGCTGGAGCATGCGGAGCAGCCAGATAAGCAAATTACACCAAGTATGAAGAAACAAGGTGCAGGACCACCCCATCCATCCCAGAGGTACAGTTCCTTATGTACAGTCTGCTTACTCAGGGGTTATGGACAAGGCAGGGTGCAGCCAGCATATTTGGTGTTGACAGCCTTGTACGGTACCTCCAGAGGGAAATCTGGGGGAATAAATACTATCAGGCTACACCAAATGCTAGTTATTAGTGTGTAAACCGTGTGACCACAATTCATTCAGATTCTCTGTTGTCTCGAGCAGGTAGTTTGCAAGCTAAAATCACCGTGACACTGGTGGGAACTGGTTGCCTGTTGAGACTTGGTATGCAGAGAAGAAAGGAGGCACCAAAGTTCTCCAGGACTCAAAGTCTGTGTTGTGCGTAAATTGGATTTTGGTTGCTCTGTGTCTTTTACAACCTGGATCAGAGACATTTACAGTTGTACGTCTCCTTCCTTGCTGTCTCTATGCTCCTGTCTTCCACATGCTGCAAAACCGCAGCCGTGCTAAGGAGCAGAGCAATGCCAGTGCCAGCAGGCAGAGAGAAGCCGACATGCAGAGAGAGCCATTTAGCTGTGCTGAGCTTATGGCTCACTTCAGCTGAACAGAGCCAGATATAAACTTTGCTTCCCAATAAGTGCCTTTATGTTTTGCTTTCATAGCAGCTGAATAAGGGTACTCCAGCAGAACCATTAAAGCTGGGGAGGTTTATGGCTTTCAGCCGGATCACACAGAGCTTTGCTTGAAAATACATCCTTGGGCTATGATCTTAAAATCAGTTGAATACATGAGAAGAGATATATTCCTTTTTCTTTTTTTGTTGTTGTATTGTGGAATTGATAAACAGAGGCACTCAGCTAGCTTTTGGGCTAAAATCCTGTCATAAGAAGTGGAATGTGGTACTCAGATAAATGGCTTAAACATGGATGTCTTGCCCATAAGGTGTTAATAAGGATTCTCTACATCATTTCAAACTGTAAGGCTTATGTAGGATTGGGTTTGTCATCGGTACAATACTGAGTGCAGCCAAAAGAAGACCTCGAAATGAACACTGATTTAAAGTGAGCAAGTACTGTAGTAGAAAAGCTTTTTAAAATAGGACTGCATTTGCATTAGCAGATGCAGCAGTAATGAAGCCAAGGGAGTTCTTTATCTGCTGGGAAGGAGCTTACAATGGAGTTGGGACCTACAGTATTGTTGTGATGATTTCTAAAATTATTGTTATTTGATTAGCTTAGATATAATTCTGCTCACATGTCCTCCTCTGTTCTTTGGGTAGAGCTGTGTATGCCAACCTATGGAAACTTTATGGGATCTATGTGTACATGTCTGTTTTTTCCATTTCTCTCATCAAAACAGCTGTATTTGACCAATGAAAACCATACTCCTCAAGCTATGGCGAAGCAAAGCTATACTCCAAACAAAGCAATATGCTTACGATATTAAATCTGGGGATCGTTGCAGAAAATAAGTAAAACTGGTACATAATTTTCAAAGATCATTGTGTCTTTACCAAAAATACAGAATTCTCATACCATAGTTTCAAGTCCTACCAGAAATTATGAGAGTATAACATGTACATAGAATTTTTTTTCTGGCCATTTTTTGACATTTTATTTCTAAGAAAAAGGGATTTTTCTTTTTCTAGACATCTTATTCTTATTTAAGGGACAAAAGAGATATTATTGGTACTTCATTTCTTCACCCTCCTATCTTCTAAAAAAAATCCCACTAATACTTATCTCTCAGTATTTCTTCTAAAACAACTGAGTTATGGAATCTTTAATAGCTTTATCTTCTTTAGTTAATTGCCCATGATTTAGAGAATTCCCAGTCCGACAGGGCCTTGGACTTTCTTCAGCACTTCTCATTGGAGAATACAAAAGCTTTTTACCAGTGAGTCTAAATATAACTTCATATTATCTTGAGTAAAGAGAGGGAAAGTAAGAAAAATTGCATCCGACCAAGTTCAGGAAGCCAAAGGGCCCATTCAGTTCTGATGTACAGACTTCAGTCATTCTAGTCTACACACTCAGTGACACCCTCTCTCATGAGTACTTTCTCTTCTCTCATGGCTCCTATCAATGGTATTTTTGAACCTAGTCAGTCCATCTTTTGCCCATTGAGACAAAGGATGTTCTGAAGACCTTCTGATGTACACCTGCCTCTTCAGACTAATTAATCAGGGTTTGAGATTTTGAGTGAGAAATTATGCAGTCCAAGCTGCTGCTGCATGGAACTGCTAACTGGACTTTCCATCTCCTGCAATATATGTTATAGAAAAGTGTTACAGTAGTTTTGTTTTTTTCTTCACAAAGTCTACTAGTTAGTACATTAGCTGGATATGGAATTAGCTGGATATGGAAAGCATAAACCAGCAGCATCTCTTAAGGAGATGCATTCACCCTAATCTGCTATAATAATTAGCCAAATGAGAGAGTCAGATGAGAAACAGGTGTGGATTCTCTAGTATAAATGTAAGAACCAAGAAGCCCTAAACCTTGAATGTGAGTCACAGATCTGAGCTTATGCCTCCTTTCTGGTAGGATATTAGCCTTCTGACCAGCACAGATCTGGAAACACCCCATACAGGTTACGGGCTGGGGAAATTTCTCTCTTCTGAAGCACTGAGTCCTGTAGGCCATCAGCAGATCTGCCTGGTCCCACCAGACACTGAGGCACATCCTTTAATGGGGAAGTACAAGAGAAGCTTGGCAATGCCAGCTCACTCACTGCAGCCTGGTTCTGGCAGTAGTGGTTCTTCTCACAGGTTCACTGACAGAGCATCTGTAAATGAAATTGGAGTCTTAAGCACTAGACCACTCTAAAGCCAAAACTAACTTTTGAGGTGGAGATGACTGCGCTGGGATGCAAAATGATAAAAGTCAAATCCAAGATCAGCCTGTCAGCACACAACAGATTAAGCGACAGAGCTCAGGAATATGTTTCTGCAATTGCTAATGGCCTAATCCAGGGCCCAAACAAGGTAACTGTAAGGGTTTCCCTGGCCTCCTGATTCCAGATCAAACCATTATTGGAAAGAGCAGAATTAAAGTATATAGTGTTCTCCAGGAGTCCTTATTTATTGTGGTAAACCAGAAATAATCCTGATGATGCCAAGGTATGTGGGGCAAGACACTTGTGTTGGTGAGTCAAGGCAAGTAGTCTTTTCAGCTCACTATCAAAAAAGTGATAAAAGCTGATTTATTTGTCCCATAAAAGAAAACTCTGTTGTATATGGGACTGTATTCACTGCCTAGTTTCATAGCTGTGCCCTCTTTAATAAGCAGTGGACTAACATATTAGGAATTCATAGAGGAATAATTAATATGCTAATATTGTTGGTAATAATCTACGTAGAAGCTTTATAACAGGTTTGGTGGTTTAGCCTGGCCAGAAAAATTTAAAAGCCTCAAATAAGCAGTTACTTCTCTCAGGAAAAGGTATCTCCAGTAGCAGTGCCACAACAAATGGCTCATTATTAGCACCTGCAATAGAACAGGGAAGGATATCAAATTAGTAAAATTTCAGTAGAAGGGCAGCTGTGTTTTGTTTTATAGCCACCTTCACTGGAGAGCATGTGCAAGAAGAGACAGCATACAAATCCTACAGGCAGGAGACAGTATTCTTGCAGTTCTGCAAGGCCCATTGCCTGAAGGCTAGAGGGTGAGTATCTGCAGTCGGGCCTGGAGGTGATGCTTCCTCTGCATAGCATTGCCTACACAGGATGGATTTAGCCTGAATCAGGTGAAGTTGTCTCAGGAAGCGAGATCCTCTCTCCCATGTTGTACCATTTGATTGCAACTTAACACCATAGCACCCTGTGCCAAGCATCTGGAGCCTCTCTTTCTTTAAATAGATGTTGGATTACTTCTTCCAGCGGGAATGAAGACTTTGTTTCTAAAATGGTTTTCCTGTTACTGGAAGCCCAGATAAGGGTGGAGGCAACCTACTCCTGGTCAAACAATGGAATTTGCAAGTGTCCTGAGGAACCAGAAAACACAGCTATTCCGGAAGGACAGAGGAACCTCAAAATACATAGGGTTTGGCTTCTAAAGTCTACACACAGGGAGAAAAATAAGCGCACTTGTGAACATGAGCTGGAGAGAAGGATGTAGCTGAAGGGGAAAAAAAAAAAAAAATCCAACAATGTATTTCACTAGGATTAAGTAACATTGTACCAAGAGCTCACCCAAGAGTAGAGAGATGTACATGTTACAAAGAAACAAAATGTATTTTCCCACTATAAGCACTCACCTTGTAACATCCAATGTAACGTATTTACCCCCTACGCAGAAAGGTGAATGTTAAAAGCAGTGACAAGCTGCTGTTGAACAGTTGCTTTTCACTCCTCCAGAGGCAGATGAATATCTCCAACCTAGTTTTGTAAATCAAAATCATTCAGACGCAGTCCTGACTATGTTTGCCTGTGTGTCTCAATGCGAATCCAGACAAGCCTTTGACCTCCTTTGGGGTTACAGAGAGGGGAGGTCCCTAGGGATAAGCTGTGGGGACTACAAATGACGCACACTTGAAATCCTTAGAGGGAAAGCTTTGCATCCATGCAAACCTATTTATAATGATGGGTGTTGGTTTCCTACTCGATACAGGTTTATGTTAAAATTTTCCATAGCCAGATGCTGTAAATATAAATCCATACATGAGTGCTCAATTAAGAAAAAAGAAACTGTTGCAGATATTCCACTGGGAAAGCTAAAGTATATTTTTCAAGATCCCTAAAGCCAAGAAATTCTCATTTGCTTCATTTAAGAGGTAATAGATATTTGTTTTTTCTCTAGGAGGCGGAGGCACTAAAGCAGAAGGGAGCTAGGAGGACTCCATCTTGCAGGACTCAAGGGGTTTCTGCATATGTTGCACACAGTAAACTCAAATTCAGCATTTTGTAGTGTTGTTTTCTGGCAGCACCCTGCGTTGATAGAGACATAGCTAGCTCTGCAAATGGCACTTTGGGTTCTGTGCCAGGGAACAGTAATGGTAGTGAAAGATCCCATTGCAAAGACACAGTAAGGTTAATCAAAAAGCAGATGACGAGATCCTAAACTCTTTTTAAGCTGAGTTGTGTAAATAGTGGTATAAGGCTGCTGAAAGGATGTTTTGCATTATGGCTACTAATGACAATGAAGTTCAGCAAGGAAGAATAAGCTGATACTCTCCACAGAGTGTGTCCTAGGGATTGCTACTGTGTTAGAGCAATGCAATACAGCATTCTACTTGTTTCCACTTACCGCTTTGTTGAACTGAGTTTCACCTGTTGAAAACATTAAGTAAAACCAATTGCAGTGTGTATTGGGTGTGGCTGGCAGGGTGTTGCCAGCTGGTGGGGGCTATTATCTGATTAAAGCTTTAAAAACATGGTAAGAAGAAGCCACGGGCCGCCTTGCTTGTGCCTGATGTAGCCAGTTCCAGACACCTCTACAACGGATCCAGTGCAGGATAAGGCTGAGCCCCTCAGCTGTGGGTGGGCACAGCTGGGATGGCACAACCCCTTCTGCTGCTTGTGGTGGGAGAAAGAGGAGTCAGGTATGAAGGACTGAAGTTGAGCCTGGGGGGAAAAAAAGGAGTGGGAGGGAGGAGTGGGTAGGGAGAGTTGGTTTCATTTTTTTGTCTTTGTTTCTCATTAAGTAACTGTATTATAACTGTCAATAAATTAGTTATCCCCAAGTTGAATCTGCTTTGCCTGTGACAGAAGCTGGTAAATTATTTCTTTGCTTTATTTTCTTCCACAAGATTTTCATCTTATTTTCTCCCTCCACCCCTGTTGAGGAAGGGAACTGAGAGAGTGGCTGGGTGGGCATCTGGCTGCTGGCCAAGTTTAACACAAGTGAATATCTAAGACCTTCACTTACTCAGTCCTTTGTCATTCTAGTCCTATATCTAATACTAGCTGCCTCTGCACACTGTGCTTCATGTTTTACTCTTCTCTCACTGCCTGTTTTTCAGCCCCACTGCCTCTGAGCTAGGAGCAGTTGGATTTCTCAGGACAGTGTGGGGAGGAGGAATGCCTGTGACAAGAGTGGGATTTAGGAAGGACCTGCTGAAAGCTGACATGTGGAACATAATGAGGTGGAGAGAAAATGATACAGTACACATATCAGCAAGGGAAGAGGTTTTCTGTGTGGCTGCCACAAAAGCAAGTGCCTACTATCAGGTGGCTTCAGGTCCATGTTTCTGTTTACTGGTAGTGTAGGTGATGTACTACCCATCAGTCAAGCCTTATTGACACACTGCCATATTTTATGTCTCTGTGTGCTAGTTTTTCAAGTTCACTTGCCAATAGACCATTTATCAATATAGCAAATCAAGACATGCTCTGAGATAATTACATTTAGTGAATGACAGCCCCATTTTCCTGAGAGGACCTTTTTGGAAAGAGTCTATTGCTGGAAATTTGGAAATGGGTTTTCATGTATAAGGTGTTAGCTGCTTTGCATCTCCTCCCATTTGTTAGCTTTGACAAACACTGCAGACTTTCTACTACAGAGAAAACTGGGAACCAGCTTCTGTGGCCAGGGGGATTATTGTCAAAGGTTGTGGTTAAGCAGATACTCGTTCATTGAGTGGAAATTGCTGGACAGAATAAGCTACTGATCATCAGCATTTATTTTTATGGTGTCTTTTTAAGAAGGCTTTCATCAGAAATGAATGACTGTATAAGGCAAATTTTTGACATCTTGAGGGCAATATCAGGATATACTCATCCAGGAAGCAAAGAGGGAGTAGGGCAAGGCTTGGAGCAATATTTACCTCAGGGGACAATTAAGTTTGTTATTAGACTGAGAGGGGAGTTTATATATTGAGTTTCTGCCTATAAATCCAAAAAGGGGTGAGGCACAGCTGTCAGTGTGTGAACACCAAAGTGATTTTTCTTTTTCTTTTAATCAAAAAGTGTTTATGCTAGGATGCAAAGTTAGTGATATATAAATTGCAAAGCTGACCAGGCAGTTAGGCTAGGCAGGTAACTAAGTGACTTGAGCTATCTTTAATGTTGTATCCTACGAAATTCACTTGGCAGATGCTATAAAATTAGTCTCTTATGAACAATCTAGCACTGTGAAGTGCTTCCACCTCTGACTGAATTGTAGATGTTTCCTTCTCTGCCTACATCTGTGGAGCCACTGAACCTTCACTGAAGTGGATGGTGTCTCACACAGCACAGTCTTTCCCACTCCTGTTTGGGAGTACTTTGTTTAGCAGTAGACCTCCATGTCCTACAGCTAAGAGCCTCTGCTTGGTGCTGGAATCTACAGAAGTATAGTTTAAGATGTGTGCTGGATTTTTGCACAGCTAAAATCACTGACAAGGGAATGTCTGCTAGTTATACGTGCTGCTTTCCATCCTACCACAAATGTAAGCATCTGGATCTCTCAGTGGACTCATCTGGGGAAAAAAGAGGGGAGGGGTGTAAATTAAAATGTACATATTGAGGTGACCCAAAGCCTTGATGAAGCTGATGGGCCAAAGTCACCTGGTGTGGGTAGTTCTTATAATATACTGTGTAGGTGTGAATTCTAGACATTGTGTGAGATGGAACATATTTGGTAAAATACTTTTATTCTTTCTTTTCAAAATTGATATATTATGAATAATCATGTCATGTTGATTCCTATTTTAGCAATGATTATTTGGGATGATTATTTGTGACATTTTTATTTAGTGACTTTCTTTGAGAATCATCTAGCAGACAGGCATCTTTCTTCAGAGCTTAGAGATGGGCTAAAAGACTTTCTGAGGTTCCTACAAGCATTGCAGTGCTGTGGCAGGATCATAATTTTATGATGGAAGAGTCCCTTGTGTGCCAGATCTATTCATAAGTGTAAAACACAAATTCCCTTTCAATTAAAATGCCTAAACAGTCAAGGGTAGAATTTGTTATCTCATCACACTGGAATGTCAGGCCCCACTTTCTGAGCTAACAAGGAGTCCAGCTGATTTGTGTAGCTTCTCATGACTCAGAGACAAGGTAAGTGTTCAGATGGCACCTATACGTCATCCAAGTCACCTTGCCCAGATGGGTGTGCCTCCTTGGCCTGTAACAAACAGCAGCAAAATGTATCAAATCATCGTAGCTTAACTGTGAACCTGAGCCCTGTATCTCCTTTCAAAACAGCTCATGTTCCTGTGTTGTTCAGGAGCTTCTGACAATTTCACCCTCTGTGCTGGTAAATAAAGAAAAACCATGGAGGCTTAAAAGCTGCCAGACCCTTCATGTGTCTTATGTCACCTTCTAATAGTCTGGAAAACCTTAAAATCACAAGCAACTTGCCAGAAGGACCACTTTTAGTGACCAGCATCAATGCCTGTTCATTTAAAGCAAGTTCCATCTCAAGAAATAGAAAGCAGGTGTTCACTTCATAGATGAGTTTTTTCAAATTAAACTCTTCATATCATTCCAGGAATCTGAGGCCAAATTTTATCTTCCTCATTCAAGGTCTAATCAGCACCTGCAGAGAGAAACATGTAATTTTTGTTTGTAGAGATGTGAATGCACCTCCCTTAACTAATGGCCTGGAAAGTTTTATACTGACGTATCTAAATTTGCTATTAGTGGTTATAATGAAGTTAGTAAGGCAATGGATTAAAGAACCATGGACTTTCACAAAGTATAGGAGGAGGTCTTGCATTGCCTTTGAAGAGTGAGACTTCTATTGCAACTTGTAGAAACACTAGGACTCAATATAAAAATGGAGTACAGACAGTTTTATTTGTAGTTTTTGTTTGAGTCAAAGTGGGGGATGCTTCTAATTTAATTTTAAACTTCTTGAAGTGATGGTCTAGTCTAGGCATATTCTCTGAGCTTCTTGTGCAGCTAGTGAAGAATGGTAGGTAGTTTCAGATAATGATTTATTCTTCTCATCTTAAGAACATCTGTTGCCAGGGCTTGTCTTTGTTCACAGAGCATAGATAGGCTATATGGGCCACAGGGGTCAGGACAAGTAACTTAGAGTTAGATGCTTGTATTTCAGACATCTTCAATCAATGTGGGATTAATCCTAGCCCAAAATGAAGGGCTTTTCAAATAAACTTACTGGAGACAAATGCACTTCAGGGTAACACAGAAAACATTGCCTGCTGCTGTTGAAAATGAATACTAAAAAGAAAGAAAAAAAAATTCAGAGCGGTTGTGTACAGTGCAGACTGAAAGGCTCAGCCCCATTCTCCAAACACTGACATCCTGCGTCATTTTAGTTACTACAAACTACTTAAACTCAGCTGTTCCCCCAGAACTGTGGGGGTGTCCTGTGAGGTTTTTAGTCATGTCCTGCTAGTCCTGTCCCTATCCAATAGAAGCCCATGTTTAAGCAATTGAATCCTCTCCACACTATGTTCTATCAGCAAACTACCTTTTCTTCAGTAACCTCAGCTCTGGAAGTCTTTGCAGGCATGGAATAGGAGATATACCAACAGTGTTTGAAACATAGACCTAGATGAGGCTTACAAATGTCAGAGAATGGAATATTTTGAAAGCTTCTATTATTTTGGCTCCTCAAAGCTTTTTTTTAGAGAGAGTTTCTCTTTAGTTTCTGTGTCAATAGGAGTTTTCTCCATAATAGTGTTTGAAATCACAGATATAGCTGCAGTTTGTATTCATGTCTAGAAAGGAATTTAGGTTGAAAAGTGAAACTGTGCATAAGTATGTCTCTAATCTGTCAGAAAAAAGCCACATTGCAGCAGGATGCTGAAAAATGGGATATTTTGAATGAAAGGCTGTGGGAAACCAAAATACCCCCACCATCTTCCTTAACACTCTGTCCTTCTCCTTGATCAGTGATAGACAATCCTCAGACATTTCTGACACCTGCAAAAGCATAAAAGAAGCAACAAGTGTTATCTTTCTTTGAAGAAGGTGAAAACTGGCCCTACTTTCCTTCCCTACATGTAAGAAAAAAAGTAATGTTTTCTTTTTCCAGGTTATGCCTTGCGTAGCTTGTCTTTTCCCAGGCCAAACTAGCTTAGATTATTTCAAACAAGTTCACACTGAATCACCAGGGGAACTGACAGAAGGATAAAAGGAAAATAAAAATAATTAGAGAGCTAAAAAGTGGAGAAGGAAGCAGCTTTGGAAGTTCACCCTGTGCTTGAACGTGCTTTGGTTATAACAGTACACAGACATGCACACTCCTGATCTACTGAGATGAAATGTCAGCAGGAGAAGCAAACAAGAAACTTCAGAGAGATTTGCTATCAAAAACGTCAGCACTGGAAAAAATGTCACTAGGATACTCATGAAAAAAATCAAAACCAGACCCACTGCTTAAAGCTTTTATCAGAAAGAGCAAGACATGTTTGTCTTAAAGATTGCCCCAAAATTAGAAAAGCTTTTGAAATGCGAAGGACATGATAGGTGACATCTACTGGTCCATCAGCTATGCCGGTAGGAGCTATGTGGCTTTTCCTCACCCACAGGCTTTGCAAGGGCTGCTTTCCAGAGTCTCCACCTGCCCTCATCCTGATTGTCTGGCACAACCACCAGTGACGGGGAGAGACAGGTGACACTGCAAGGGGCATCTGTGGCCCCCTTGATCATTCACAGTAACTAATGCCAGCGGCACCAGTGAATGTCACAGTTGCCTGTGAGGAGCAAACTGCAATTCTCCTGCCCTGCAACTGAGGAGATGTTCTTCAGGGGCAAGCAGCAAGTTGTTGCAGTTCCTGGTATCAGTCACTTGGGAGCGTAAACACACATATACACAGAGACATGCTAAATCAATTGGGTTGCAGGTGATTCCAGTGTCTGTTAGATGGATATCTAGAGCATGGAAAGGAAGCTGAATTTTGCATTCCTAAAGCAAACCAATTTACAGATCTATTTATCCCAGAGCTATGGAGGATATGGGATCTAGGCCCAGACTGGTGCTCAATGACTTGCCAGATTCTAACCACTTGCCAGTATCTTCACACTGTTTCTTTTCCTTTTGTTTTCATTTGACTGTGTTACAAAGCACTGAAACAGCCTGTTGCTCTGCTATGATTATCAGCTTCTCAAGTATATACGGCACGAAAGGAGTTTTGGTGCTTAGACAGGAAAAATATTGTGGGCTGTATTGGATACTGGCAGATGGCAATTTCCCTCTTTCTGTCATCACATAACACAATTTCAGTGATGCATTTTAGCCAAAAAATTAAAACAGACCACGTACTTTAAGCAACCTGAGTTTGTTTTGACCAAAATTGATTCTCCTTCCCTGTCCTTATCCATTGTTATGTTATTTTGATGCCCCAAGAACTAGAAGCGGCTTCAGCCCCTAGCAAGCACATGTTATCTGGGGACAATATTGACAGCCACCTGGAGAGATGTCATGTGTAGGTACCCTATGAATTTGTTCTGTTTCTCTCTGCTCATTGCTATTTCTCTTTCACTTTAGTGAAAAACATCTTGCAGTATTTATTCCTCCAATGAGCTGTATTGTTTCCACGTTCTGTGCTGAGCCAGAATAATATATGTCAGAAAAATATATAAGACAATTGTATGCAGCAAGCAGTGCTAAAGGGTCATAATTCTCAACAAGTAAAGAACTACAGTGGTAGAAAGTGGGAGGTTGTCATCCCCCCATGTGGATGATGACAACCTTTTGTTGCGTGACCGCAGTGTTTATTCCCACAAAGCTCTGCCTGGCACACAGAGGATGGTGCCAGGTTTATGAGCAGCCACTCAATTTTTGTTTTTCTTTTATTTAATGGGCTATTTACCAAATGCTGTGCAAGCTCAGTTCTGAAAAAAATGAGTTATTCTTTGCTTTGCAGGCCTTTATGTGGCATTTATGACTTAAGTTCTCGGGACTTGACGAACATGCTCCTGTGGGTCAGAGAGGGACCATTCTTCTTCCTCTCAGGAGAAGCATGGCAGAAAGTGACCAAAGCTGAACCCTAATGAATACTGGTGTCCCAGTGCTGGGTACAGTGTAAAATCCCTGCAGACTAGGAGTTATGAGATCTGAACAGGGGCCCACCTCATAAATCACTCAAAAATACCGTTATCTACTATTTTTCCCCTTTTCCTTCATTCATGGCGTTTCCTTTTCTCCCTCATTTAAAGCTGACTGGAATAAAGAAAAATGTTTCATAAACATTTTGTTATGTTAGACTTCAGCTTTGCTCTGAATTTCTTTTCTAAATTTCATGTTCTTTCATGGCTAGATAGAAACGAAACACTTTATTTCAAGTAGTTGCAGTAATTTTTGGCATGATTGGTATGACTTTAAAACAATATTTAGTTTCTGTAAAATTGATTTCTTTTTTTCCATGAAAAAAGTTTTACCTTTTTTTCTGTTTTATCCCACTCTATATGCAGATCTCTTCCAGTCACCCTGACAACGGCAAGGCTAAATGCTGAGCATCAAAAGGCTGCTTCTTTCATACAATGCTATGAAAAGTCCCCTCAGCTAGTGGAGTGATTACTGTCAGGCTGATTATTGCCTGATGACCAGGTTGTTCTGAGTCTAAAAGAGGGTACAAGTATTCTTCTAGGGGCATTCTCCTTAATGGCTCTACTCAGGACACAGTTGTCATTGATGATATTATGCCATCACTGAAGGGATCTGACTTGTCAAGTTTTCTCCTTTGAAATATTTGGATTTTTTTAAGGTTTAGCTAGATTAACATTTCTTCACTTTCCAGGGTGCGCTCTCTGACCATCCCTTTATGTTTTCCTTGTTCCATGTGCTGTGGATATATATACAAACTTAAGGCAAGAAACTTTTATTGACAATCCATGTCATATTTTCTAGTCCTGCTAGTCCAGACCTAGGAGAAGTAGACTTAGCTGCTTGAGGCATGGTCAGATCAGGTTTTTTAATCTGTGCCAGAACATCTACTCAAATATGAGTAAAATAGAAATTAAGCTGTTGGATTTCTGTAAATGAAATCAGCTACAGAAATGGTAAATATTGATTATCACTATATTGCTATTTTATGTCTGTATATGCTTAAAATAACAAAGCACTAAATGAGGTTCTCAAAATTGTAAGCATAACACAACACCAGCAACACATACAGGACTTGTGAAAGCCTTCTGCTGTATGTGACAAACAATAGGAGAAAGGAAATGATTTCTCTACAGCTCACTCTATTTAATTTTATTTATTTCCTTAACCCCAATGTTTATTGTAATGAACAATTGATGCAATCAATGTATAGGAATGCAGCCACACTTCCATTTAATTGTCGAAGCAGAAAAGCTTGCCTGGTTCTGACTAGGGAACATTATCAACTCTTATATGAGATCAAATTGTGGGGTTTGAGCATCTGTTTTACATTATTAATATATGTGTGCAAACACAAACCCTGCTCTATCGCATTTCACAGCCTTTCTAAAAGGGAGCTGTATTATTGTCCAGAATAATACAGGTCTTCTTAGGGAAAAGCCATTTCTGTAGAAAGTTAAGGCCACTGGATTTCCAGAGATTTAGGGGGTACA
Source organism: Pterocles gutturalis (assembly GCF_000699245.1). Classification (NCBI taxonomy): domain Eukaryota; kingdom Metazoa; phylum Chordata; class Aves; order Pterocliformes; family Pteroclidae; genus Pterocles; species Pterocles gutturalis. The sequence goes on from NW_010098608.1 coordinate 38,787, forward strand.
CCTACCTAGTCTTGTCTCTGAAGCATCAGCCTGCATCTTCTGGGTACCAGGGGTGAAAGGCTGTGAGTCATTAGGGTGACGGGTACAGATGCTCTGCCCTGCTGGGGTGGAGGTGTCCTCTGGCATGCCAGACAGCAAAACACAAAGACATGAAGGTCCTGGGACCCCAACACATTCCTGGACATGTGATGCTGCTTTCAGGTTGTGTCTTCAATGGCTGGTGCAGGGCCAGGCACCAGGACACCCTGTGACACAGATGGGAGAGAGGTGGCAGAAGGGTGGCAACTGGGAACAAGCAGGCTACGTGAAGCTGTGGACCACCCAGGGCTTCTAGAGCCTCCTGAGGGCCTGGCTACCCTTCCACCATGCTGCCACTGTGTATTCAGGCCACAGCCTATTTAATGATAGCACGTGGTGAGGGACAGCTGTCTCCCTTGACGCCTCTCTGACTAACCCCAGGTGGCTGACGTAGTTTTGGCAGCTGAAGACCGGTGGCTGACTCACTGTGATGCCAGGAACATCAGGGACACCTCAGGGTAATGGATTTTGGTTCCAGCAGCTTCTCCCTGTACCTCTGACAGCTAACCTCAGCAGCACATCCTGGCTGGCCAGCATGACTTTATTCCTGATACTTCTATTTTTAGAGTCGAATTTATGACAAAGCACCAAGTCCTGACCCCCACAAACAATGCATGATTAATGTCCCAAGCAGGGCAGACTGCTATGAAATTGCAGATTGCGTTTTCTCTTTGAAGATTCTAATTTAGTAAGTGAAGTACCTGCCACTGAGAGCCCTGGTACTCCCAGCTGGACCGAGGCAGGGTAAGGAGGAGAGAGCGATAAACTCTTGAGGGGAAAAAATGGAAGATGAGGGTCTTAGGGAAGAGTTAAGTGACTAAACAGAAAAAAAGGAAGAAAAAGGGGTTTTTATGGTGCAACACTCTTGCACACTGAGTTTTTCCACTACCATCTCAAGGAGCTCAATGGAGATGCTGTCCCAGCTACACACAAAATCGAGCAAGACCAGGTTTGTGTATATTTATAGAACAGGGGTCTGACAAAACATTAGGTTTCTTTTCTGTTTCAAACACAAACCATTTCTTTATCTCTTTCTTCAGCATTTCATTTTGCTGTTGCATTATTTATAAAACCCAAGCAGTTTCCTCTGTACTTCTTGCTCACTATGCTATGAAGGTATGTGTTACAGCATGACCTTGATACCAGCCTCTCCTGTGGTGGTGGGGAATGGGGTTAGATGTGTTTCCCCCAGGACTTTGAAACACAGATACTTCATAGGGGACCAATTCAGACTATTATTTTTTAAATGTTTTTTACAGCTGAGCAAAAGAACAAGAAGTGTGGTTGCTCCAAGATCTAGAACTCTTCATGTTTTGTCCCCTCAAAAACTTAAATCCAAACCTCATTCAGGAAAATGTGAGTAACCTGACTTTCTGATTCTGCAAAGAAAATGCTACATGTATTATGCATTCCCCATCAGCAACACTTGAGGGTTTGACAGCTTTCCATTGTGATTTTAGCTTAGTTCTTCTGTTGTGCCTCATAATGGTGAGGGTATCTTCATTTGTTTATTTAAATATCTGCTGAAACATGTACTGAGCAGACAAATAAGTGTATTTAAGTTCATGTTCTGTTGTATCAATTCTCTTTTTTTTCAGTGAAAACTGCAAACAAAAGCTGATACTTATTATTATGAAGAAGAGGCATGTTTCCTAAAGGAACACCTAATCCTATCCATTTCTGTTTATTACAGCAGGTTGCTAGTAAACAAATCTGTGTTTATTTTGCTATGTGTAACCTGTGCCCTGTTATTTCCAAATCAGGGCTCACTCTTGCAAGGGGCTTGCTACCATAGCTACCAAACTACCTATACTTGCAGCATGAACTGTGTCCTCATTTACTTGTGCAGGGAGAAGCTAATTGGTGTGGCTGTAAAGGAGCAAAATCTCAATATCTTACATGACTGAAAGAATACACATTGTTTTAATGTGGCAGATCATTTTAAGAAATAAGAATAATATCAAGATACTCTGTGATATTATTAGTATTAGCACATAAGTTTGATACACAGAAATGCCTGACCTCAGTATTCAGTATGATTATACCTGCACCTTGCTGTCCTGGTGTAAGTAATTGCTTTTCGTACAGTTAAATAACAACTCTGTCATTGGGAAAGTGTTTTTTTGCAGCCTTCTGGGAACTTTCACACTGATGCAAGAATTCTAGAGTCAGTAGTACATGTCAGTCAAACCCAGCTTTTGCCACTGTGGAGATAAGCAAGCTTAAGCAGCAAGGCTGGGACAAGTCCTTCAGGCACCCTGTGAGTGCACAGGTGGGTAATCAGTGCTCCTACAACTTGGTCCTCTGCTGCAGCCGCTGCTAGCACCTCTGAAGAAGCTGTGCCTGACATTACCCTCAATTCAAAGGGTTAAGGATGAGAAAATTTAATGAAAAATGAATGGTGTTTATCTGGATATGAAATAATGGTGTTACTTATAAACACTGAAGCAGACACAGAAAGTTTAACAGCAATATATTAAAGGAAAATTTAAATGCAGACTGCTTAGACAGTTGTGGTTTTTTTAATATCAAAAAGTCACTTTTATGAAAAAAATCAATCTGCCAATTACTCTAGAGATATTCAAAATGCAATTGTAAATATATTATATTGAGATAGTCTGGTATTTCCAGAAAGCAGTGCAGGGCACAGAGCCAGTGTGGTGTACGGTTTCTGTGAGGATACAATTCCTGTAACTAATGGATGCTGGTCGTCAAATCTTTTGAAGTGCTGTTCAACCCGGAATAGAATTGCTCTTGGCTTTACTGTGGAGGTAACTGTTTCACCTGAAGTAATTTCATACCACTAAATCATTGAAGTGATCTGCTTGAAAAGGATATGGTCTTCATTCATGTCTTTCATTAAGGCTCTGCTATGCTGACATTATTGATATTAAAATTACACTCATTAATTACTAATACTATACCATGCCCCTTTTCAGAAGTCTGAAAGTGACTGTGACTTGATGGTTACTCGTAGGCTTGATTCTGCATCTGCTAAAAGCACCAGGAATCAGTAACTCACTCCCCTGGCAGTACTGGTACTGCACAAATAAAACCAGAGCCTGTGGCATCATGAGCAAGCACCACCTATCTTCTTATCGCTGCATGCTGCAATCCCAGCTTACCTCATGTCTATCCGTTTACCGGGAAAACAGTCAAAAGCTGGAAAACCACAAAATAGTTTGTGTCCAATGACTAAATTTTCATATTACCAGCCTGTAACACACTGCCCAAGTATATTTCTAATAGCTATTCCATCCACTGTCCCAAACATGATTCATTAAGGTTAACGATTCTTCTGTCCATGTACATCAGTCATTCTAAGCTGCATTAGTTCAACTCCAGTGTACTCAAGGACTTATCATTAATTAAATACAGGTCTTACTGAGTTTTGTAAATGTAAAGTACTATCCAACTACTAATAATTGTCAGATCCTTGTAAAAATTATGGAAGTACATCCACATTTCCCCCCATGTGCCATTCTTGGGGAGAATGCAATTTCTCCTTCAAATTTAATCTGGGGAGAGATGGATATAAGTCCTCCAAAGCAATTTGTCTCAGACACCTGCATTCAGTGCAAGCTGCGTGTTGCACTACAGGTGCCTGAGTGTTGCACAATCCCCTTCTCTGTCTGATGCCCCATTTCTGTGTGTGTGATCAACAATAGTGTGCTTGATCTCGGGAGCTGAGGGCTTTGCCTCAGCTTTGTGGAAATAACAAGTGCTCTTCATCATGGGCTTTGTGTTTTCTGTGCTGTCATTGTGACTTGAGATGTGATTTTGGCACATCTGGTGCAGGAAGGGGCAGTGTGAGACAATTCATCTGCTCCCCCTGCAGTCCATCTGCAAATAGCAGGTTAGTCCAAGCATCACATCTCTCTCACACTGGGCATTGCATCTGCTTCTGATTCCAGAGAAACAGAAACAAAGGTTAACTGTGAGACAGAGAACTTCTTCCTCAGGGAAGAGGCAGCGGCAGAGAGACCAAATCGAGAGCTTATCGTTAGACCATTTCCACACTTCAGGCCCCAAAGTTTGCTATTGAGAATTTGCTCAGATGAGATGCACAGACTTAGCTTTAATGATATTTGTGGAGGAGTGTAGCACTACTGTAATTTCTGTGGAGATCTTGTCTCAGGGGATATTACTGCAAGGTTGAACAAGTCAGTGTTTGGCAAGTGAGAGCTGCAGAGTTCCCCAAGTGGCTGACTTTGGTAGAACGTAAGTAGATTTTGTATTTTCCTTTCAAACAATGCACTTAGAAAAAAAATTAGCTCTTGGAAGTATATTAAGAAGAACACTTTGTCTAGGGAACTCTTAAACTTGCTGTGGGCAGGCAGGACATGTCCCATTTCCACTCCTTTTCCTGGCCATGTTGTCCACTGGAGTAGGGAACACTTCCAGCTGAATTGCTCCAGGGAAGACGCTTCCACATAGAAGGCCCTGATGGAAGATAAGTTTGCAAAGGAATAACCAGCAGCAAAAACTAGGAAAATAAGATGTTCTTATCAGAACTGGTAGTGACACTTGTTTCTTTCCCCTTTTTGGTTTTGTTTTAGGTTCTTTTTTTTTCCTTTCCCACCATATCCTATTACATGTAGATGATTTGTTCTGACAGTGGGTGACTGTTAAATTTTTCTCTCAAGTTGAGGAGAGTTTGGTGGAGCCTTGCTTCTATTTTCAGTATCAACATCTCTCCTGTACCATGCTGTTAATCTCTATTGGCCATCAAAGGATTACCTAAACAAATATATACAGTAGACATCATCATCTGTTAGTACGTAAAAAAAAAAAAAAAGCTGTATTAAAAAGTAATGAATTATAATTAATGGCATTTACAGGACATACAAAAACATTTTGACATAAGATTATTAAGTATTAAACTGTGACATTTGCGACTGCTGCACGGATTAGGTACGTGTGTATGTTCCAACCAGGAACTTGCAGATTCTATTTTTAAGTAAGGAAAACTTTGCCTGCCTTTGCTGAGTATGCCATAAAGTGTAAAATTTCTTTGATTATATTTCCTGCACTACTAGATCTTGAACAAGAACTTTTGATATGTTGTGCAACTGGGGAATCAGTATCTTGTTTGTTTATAGAAATATTACTCTTTAGTTAATTCAATAAAAGCCACAGACTTGTAAATCTAAGCACCCTCGCACTATTAAAAAGAAAGCAAATTGTTATTTTTGGTATCCCATTACAAATACATTCTTAATGAGCATAATATTGTTAGTGGACCTTTTGTAGGTGTGAATTTTATTGTCACACTGTTGAAATAGTACATCCATTCAGTAGAATAAATAAATCTTTAATGAAAGTCTAAAGCTCCCATAATCTTATGAAACAACCTTCAAGCACATTTGGCTTTGTAGTATCACAGGTAAAACCTATACCCGAAAGGAAGTAGATGATGAGACAACAAAGAAATACATCTGCTGCCACTAAGAAAGTGTTCAAACTGCAAAGACTGTGAGTGAAATAGATTTGACAGAGAGGAAAAATGGAATGTAGAGCTAACATCAGGAAAGAAGAAATATACAATGAAGAACCTCTTGAAGACACTAGAATGTAAAAAGCAAGTTTTAATATGGTCTATTTGAACATTTTTCATCTTTTTCATTACAGTTTTGGTTATGATTTAGCTTCCAGGCCATTCCCCTCCAAAATTCAGACAAATCACTTCATAGTGTATTTTATAATAAATATGACTGGGAAAAGTGTTCAGTGAGCAAGTTGGTTTAAAAATATTCTTCAGTGGATGATATTTATTTTGGTGGTTGTTACTCACCACTTCTCAAAGCTCTGAGGAATTCATTAACACTTTTTCAGCTAGTACTTTTATCTTTCAGTAGTTCATTTCTTTGTGCCGTAGGTACATGTGTTTGTGGGAGTGTGCAGAGAATAAATACTACGCACAAAAATACTTTAAGAAGAGAAAGAAAAAAAAATTAAGTAATTCAAGTGCCTAACAGAAATGGCAAATTAATCCCACCCTTTCTAAGTACGTGCTGTGAAACCTAAATAAATTTGCATTTAAGGATGTGGTTTATCTTTTTTTGCTTCCACAACACCATAACCTTATAACACATCTACTTTTTGTGGGATCTATCTATGGAAATCTCTCCAAGTCTTGTTGTTTGCATTTGATCCACATGTTTGCTTGGTGAATCCCATCCATTCTTCATCTGATCCCCATACTCTGCCCCACTCTTGCCTGCCACCGAGGGTGATCTGTTTTAGCTCCTGTCTACCTCCTGATGCTCCTGTCCAGCAGTAATTTCTCTCCCATCTCCATGGCATTGTTTCTGTCCTGGGCTTTCATCCCTCTGGATCATTTCTCCCTGCATCCCTCTTTGTTGTCAAAGTCTTTCCTTTCCCCTCCACCTGTGGCTCCTGATCTTTCTGCCCTGCCAGTTTCAGTTTCTCCTCCCACCCTTACAGCTTAAGCAGGCCGGGCAGCCCTGCAGTTGCTGTGTTTTGCTTGACTTCTTCTGCAAGACCAGCCCTTGTCCCATCTTTGCTTAAATCAGAAATTTCTTTGGCCAAGGGTGCCTAAGGATGCATGGAGAGCTTGGAGGTTGCCTGAAGCAGGCACATGGGAAATAATGAAAAGTAAGGTTTTATAATGGGTCTTGTGGAACAGCTTTGTAACAGAAAATAGATCAGCATTTATAAATTAATGTCTATAAATATTGTACAGTGATTTTTGGATTACCTGCATTTTTTTTTTCTGCTTGAATAGCATCATAAAACCGTACGTGTGCCCACTGGTTCAAACAGAAGTGGATGGTTTTGAAGAGATTAGAAATGCAGGTTGAGCACATAGGTATGCACACACAAATATGTGCATGTGCTTAGGTTAATCCTGGTTTATTATTTTAAAGAAGAATTCTGTGGTTTAGATGTAAGTTTTTATGACTCATTCACTGGCTCTTATTTATTCATGTAGTTTCACTCTACACCCTTAAGCTATCACAGATATTTTATATGATGGTACTTAATTGTGTTCATCCACCAGAAATTCTGATTGAAAATTAAAATGTTCCTGTTCATTTCTTTCTGGAGATATGCACACTGAAGATTAATAGATTCATTTTTATTATGTACATGAAAAAAGGGACCTCAGTAACATGGCAAAATGTTTAAATTAATAGCTCTATAACTAGAAATCCTACCTGAAGCGGTTAGTTTGGGTTTTAATGGTTGTTCCACTTTAGCCACGACCAGCGCATTGACAGTCCTAGTACTTGAGCTTTATCTTCATTATCAGTTTAATGAACTGAAGAAAAAAACATAAAGCTAAATGCATGTAAACCTTCCATGAAGATGTGCTCATTAAAGGCAAGGTAAATCCATTAAGCAAGGGGCAAACTGCTTTATGTGGCCTTCAGGTCAGTGAAGCCTGTTCCTGGGAAAGGAAGAGTGGAGGCAGAATGAGGGATCCCACAACATACTGCATTAGAAGAGCAGATGAAGGGTGTTTTCGCTTTAACACATCTCACTGCAATGTGTTGGTACCTGTTGAGTGAGCTGAACAGACAGCAGGGCTGGTTAGGCTGTCCTCCGTCCATCCCCTCTCTCCTGTCCTCAAGGCTGGCCTTGAGGAGTGGTGGGAGCAGGCTCTTATTGCCTCTCCCCTCTGCCTCCTCTCTGGAGAAGTGGCATTCACGCTCCCTTGCCTTGCAGAAGTGGACCAAAGAGTCTGAGAGGCAGAGTGAGTGCCGAAGCCTCTCAAGAAGAAAAGATCCCGCAAGGTGTGAGCGCCCTACAGCTGGCCTGGGATCCCTGACAGTGAGTGTTTCCCTGCTGACTGTCATCCTCCCTGATGTAAGAAAGGGAGGAGAAAAATGAAGGCTGAGCCTGAGGTTCACAGACCTTGCTGCTCTTTCATGGCTAAGTCGCATGCCATTTCAGTCTCACAGGGCAGGATTCGATCACTTTTCCTTCTCTGCTGAGGCTGAAGGAGAGAAGCTGTGATTGGGAGGGAGTACTAGAGAGACACTACCGGTAAGGCAAGTATATCAGACAAATATGACCTAAGTTCATGACCTACTGAAAATCTGGGTTGCTCCTGATGACCTAGCTGTGGTATTGCCACGTTGGGCTTTAACCCACCATGCTCTCCATAGTCTTACCAGGTTGGGTTGGGGGAAAGGAAATGAATATTTGGTACAGATACATTTTTAACCCCAGGGACAGCATGCCTTTGACCTTGAAAGACAAGAGTAGATTGCTTTTGAATTCAGTGGGTCTTTCCTAGTTGGGAACTGAATTTTGGGTGTCTTCAGCTGCAAGTGAATTCATTTATGCCTGAAATAAAATGAAAAGGAGTTACTGTGGCAGATTCTCCCAGGCAGGTGCCAGTCCACAGGCTGGGTTCAGTATGCTGGGTGTGCAACAATTGAGGGTGAAACCCTTACCCTGGAAATAAATTTGGTCCCAGGCATTGTGTATTTCCAAGTGTCCAAATACCTCACATCCTGTGACACAGTCACGTACTGTCTTGTGCCAAATCAGGAATAGTGGTGGGCAAAATGAAATAATATTGTTGTTATTTGGATTTCTCTAGCTCAGATACATAAGTTTAGTCATTACTGTCTTATACTAATAGAGTTTTTACCAGAAATATAATTCTTACACTTGAAACTAGGTTAATTTGTGTGAAATATCTTCTTTTGCAGCAAATAGTTTTGCCTGCTGGCCACAGGCAAAGAAAATCAAGGAGAGGAAATCCCCTTCTGAGTTCCAAAATCAAAAGAGAGAACAAAGGGGGAAATTGAGCATGTTTCCAGATTTTTATACTTTGCCCTCAGCTCTAGCATTGGGGCTAGCAGTCATGTACCATGTAGAAGCAAAGGCAGGTAAAATATCCTAAGTATAAGATAGAAATTGTTTTGGTAGCTTCATTTGGAATTACACCAAACCACACAGAGGGAGCATGATACATATTTGTAAATGTTAAATATTTTAGAATTCAGTGCATCTCTCTCCTCTACACACACATGCATCACAGCTGTGAAAAAGTGACGTTAGTCATAAATTCAAGCTTCATGCCCAACATTCCCCAATTGGCAACTTTTTAATTACATTAACATTCACATTTGCTTGCTTCCTTGTTCCTAAAATGAAGATTAATTTTCATCATGCCAAGATTCTGAATGTCACAGGATTTCTGCAGTCATCATTCACAATACTTTCTAGGAAGTAATAGTGAAAGCAATTCCAGCTGTTGGTATGCAAGTCTGGAGGTTGATGAGGAATAATTGCACAATCTTTTGAGAAGAAATTTATAGTGCTAACCCACTGTCATGATATGTACAACTTTATAAACCGTTTGCTTAAATTTTGAAGTAGCAATATGATTTCCAAAAACTGTAATGCATGTTTTGTTCCTAATTAGTGCCATCAGTCAGTAGAGTAGCTGGGGTTTTACTAGTAGGCAGAGAAGGTAAGTTGACATAAATAATAAAAAAAAAAAAAAAGTTCTGAATTCTGAGCAAGAATTGTGCTCTGTGGTATAACTTGGGCAGGAGAGGATTCATGATTTATACTAAAAATGAAGAAAAGAACTTCAAATACTGTAGCTGCTTTATTAATGTAGTTATTAATTTATTTTTATTATGCATATGAAGAAAGATGGATTATCTCATAAACATCCTTTCCAAAAGACTGTGCAGTAACTGAATGATGATTGAGGCAGCGGTTGCAGCAGCAGGCAGGAACAGAAAAAAATGCTCGTGTGCAGAACAAGATAATGAACACCTTAGATTGAGAAAAAACACCAGAGCCTCTGCATTGCTGCTTTTCAACCTTTCTATGCAGCTTCAGCTGCTTTCCTGTTTCTCTTTGGTTTTTGTTGAAGACATATTACGGGCAAGCTTAATGAGCTCTTGAAGTTCAAGTGACAGCAAAGCAGGCCATGTAACAGAAAGCTTAACTGCTACTACAACAGCTCCACGTGTTGATGTACAATGAGCACCTGAGCTGCTATTTCAGACACCGTGAAATCTTTCTAGAATGTGGATATTTGCTGTCAACTTTTTTTGACAAGGAGAAAGTCTGTACACTGGTGGTGGTGTCTTAAACACCCAATATTTCATGATTAGGAGAGGGCTAAAGAGGCTGTGTTCAGCTAAGGCTTGGATGTGCTGCCAGCGAAAAGTTAAAACTTAGTGTCTTAAGCTGTTGCTATGGGACTTACTTGTCCCAAAGCCAGTCTTAGGAAGACATGGGCTGTCCCTGTGGTTGTATGAAACCCCAAGTAGCCTTCATCCCACTGAGTTGCATCAACGCATGAAACTGCCCTACACCAGCTTTTGTTCTGAGCTGACAGAAAAATCGTTCAGCTCCTAAATTACCTTTCCCAGGTATGCCCCAGGTGAAGGGAAAGGTGCTGCAGGCAGTTCTCATGGGACCGCTTGCACGTGTTAACTCTGTCCCTTGTGAGGCTGTAGCTCAGGGTTCCTGTGCTTGCTCTGCATGACCCTTTGCCAGGACTAAACTCCCACAAACGCTTCACTCTGGGGGTATGGATGCTAGGCACAGACACAACACAAGGAAGGCAGAAAGCAGAGCACTGAGGTATTGGAAGGATATGGCTCTGGTCTGGAGCTGTGCAGCAGAAGGAGGGAAGAAATTGGAAATGTTCCTGGATCAGCGCTTAGGAAGGAAATAGCTTGATTTCCTTTGTATAGAATAATTTAGCAATGCATTGCCTAAGTGTAGCTCAGATTTTACCTGTTGTTCTTTCCCATGGTGAAACTCTCACAGGTAAAATCACAACAAGATGGCTGAAGTTCAGACATCAAGCTTAAGCGGCTCTCATTTATTGACTACAGTCAAGTTCAGTGCCTACCTGCTGCTGTTGCATCTCTGCTGCTTTGCTAAGACAACTTCTTATCCAGCATCCTCTGGAAAACACAGGAGGGCTCACTGCTCAAAGGAGATTTGTGGTGCTCCTGCAGTACATCCCCTGCTTTGTGCTATTACCAATTTGAAAGCTTTCAGTAAGATTCTTCTCTCTGTATTTGATCTTCTTTGGCCCACAGACAGCAGAGGACTTCTGTCCTTCCAGGCTGCCCCTCAACAGGCAGTCTGGCTATTTCTCTGCACCAAGCAACCCACTGTCAGAAGAGGTGTCCCCCTGCTCCCTGTATTTTCCTGCCCTTTTACTTGCATTACTGAGATGTTGGCAAAGGGACTTGAAACACAAGTCGGAAGAGGGAATGAGGCATCATGTTCAGCAGCAATACAGTCTTAGATCAGCTTAAACTGACATAGAAATTACACTCTCCATATCAATACAAGGTTATTCCACATACTTAGCAGAATTGGTCCATTTGAGCCATGACCTTGTTTGCTGGGGAGGCCACATCCCAAGAAAATGAAGTGCAGATTTTGATCTGTCCATTACAGAGAACATGCTGGTTTATGACTACTTTTCCAATTATCTTCCATCAAATACATTCTGCTCATGCCTAACTATAGCAGCAGTATTTCATTGCCACCACAGCACTGCGGTGCTTGTTGCTGTCAGGGGCTGCTGAGCATGTTGACACTAATGGACTTCATAGCAGTCCCATCTGAAATTCAGCAATTCCCATGCACAGAGGGATTGCTAGGACTGCCTGGATCAGAGCTGACTATCAAAGCCCACTGCTGGATCAAGATTAGTCTGTGCTGGAAGCAATCTCAGCTGCAGGCTGAAGATCATTTTATGCTACTTGCAAGGAGGGGGATTTCTAGGGCAGCTGGATATTTTGAGCATTTGGGCAGAACATAGAGGGAGACTAAAAGAGACATCATAAAATCATATCTTTATTAAGCAATTTAGGAGTAACTGGTTGCTTACAAGAAGAGCAATGACACCATTTTAGGAGCCTCTGTTTTCCACTCTCTTGTATACGGCAATCAAAAGGTATAATGAGTCTGTGTGGGGGCATGACTGACAGACTGACTTGCGTTGCAACTTGCTGGAATAGCATAAATGTTTGATCTAGGCATAGTTTACCTATGTTAAAAACTGTAAAAATATATGCTGATTTTGTTGGACACAATCTCCCTGCATCTCAGGAGATGCCCTGAGCCTGAAACCACAAACTGACACCATTTGCCCTTGTGAAAAACCAGCCAGCATGGGATGTTTGAGATAGATCTGCTCAGGGTCTCTTACAGTTTCTCAGAAATGTGTTTATCTCATCCCTGGAGCCTGTTATGGGGAAATAAATTTACTTAAAATGTATGCTAAGGATTTCCAAAATGCAGATAAATTGTAAAATGCTCAGTGTCACAAAGTGGAAGAGGTGGTTGCAGTATATTTTCCAAGCCATCTGGGATTCAAATACATACCTGGTGAGGTCTGTGGAGGTATTACAGTGAGCTGAAACCCACTGAAATAGATTACAAGGTATTTAGGTACTTCAAAAAACCCTCCTAGATGCGTAATCAGTTTCTTTAGGAACTCAGTGCTTCCAGAAGTTTTGCCCACTTCTCATACCTACAAATGCCTAAACAATGCAGGAAACAGCGCCAAGGCAAAGGAATTTTCTGTAGATCAATTTCTTACCATAAGTAAGTGATTTGGATGAGCAGAGTGAGTTTGAGTATCTGATCCATTACTGGTAAATAGTTGAGCTATAGCCTTCAGAATAGTGAAATGGTTTTTTAAATCTTTCAGCCCATCCATGTTTATGAGAACACTAATTTTTTTTTTTATTATCTTCTTTCTATAATAATCTGTACAGTTGTTCTTTTGCAAAAGGATCAATACAATATTACAAACAATAATTGCATAAATGAGACCTTGATCGTGAATGCAAATACAAAGCCAGTTAAAGTGATTTTTCTTCTACTTGATTGTATTGGTTTGTTAGATATATTACTGGTTTACAACATTTTGGCCTGATTTCTCTCTCTTCAGTTATTGTACCATCAAAAAGGTTCTCCACCCCTACCATTACACCATTAGCATTCTCCAAAAAACTCTAATGTCCAAGCACTGCCCCACATATTAATGTCTAGTGACAGATAACAGCATGAGTAGGTAGTTAGTAATCCTTATAATTGTGGCTTGGAAAACTGACAGTGGAGCTAAGCCATGTGGCTTGAAGCTATAGAGATACAGATTTCTTTGCCTCTAACAGCTGGTGAGCACTGAGTAAGACAGCTACAGAAAAGATCTTTTTTTGAAAAGCTTTCTTCCTTGTTATGTTGGGGGGATATCAGAAAGACCTGCAAAATCAGAACTGGTTTAGTAGCTTAACTAAATGTGAGAGGGAATAAAATCCTGGGTTCCTGAAGTGAGGATCTGTGATCTTGGATGGATTGCGGATGGAAGGTGGCACTGAGCTGACTCTTTGTGAGTGTCAGACACAGCAGGATCCTGCATTGTACTGCAGAGAGCAGCAGAAGGGATGAGTTAATCAGGTGAGGCCCTTTATGCTCAGCTGCTAGCCAAAGCCAAAAATTATTAATGGAGATGAACAGCAAGGCTAGATGGTATTGTCCAAGCTATAGGGACAGCTTTGGCCAGTGTACCTCTAACATTGGGGCGTCACTGCTCCCAACCTAAACGACAAGTTTGCCTAAGCATGAAGGAAACTGAGAAAAAATGGGGTATAGACATTTCTATGTTGAATATTCACACTAGTTGATTTCTATGTTGAGTATTCACCCTAGTTGAAGCAGAGACAATAGGCCATTCTTGCTTGATCAGTTTTTGTTTAGCATTTGTCATTGAAGGCATATCCTACTGGTTAGGTTCTTGCTAGTGTTGATTAAAAAAAATATTTTAGCCTTATCAGACAGTAAATACTGGGATGGGATTTTTCCATGCTGCAAGGATGCCTCAGGCTAACTTGTTTGTATTTACTTGTCTGGAGAAAGGATGGACGAAATCTTAACTGACACAGCTTAGCCATTTCCAAAAGTGAGATAAAATTCTGGAAACCTTTCTCTGAAAAGCTCTGTGATGTTAGTATTCATGTTGCAGCTTAGTCCTGCATTATGTGTAAAGGCTTTTTAATGCCTAAACTGCACAAGACTCAAAAAAGCCACCTATAATAGGATGGTGAGGTGGAGAACCACCCCACCTCTATGGGACATACTAGCAATGGTATCATGTAAGGTTTTGATTTAGAAGGTGACCTTGTGCTGTTCAGCATGACTTCACCTCTTGGGTAACTTTCCAGCTTTATTTTACTCTTTGAGTAATGCTAAGCTGTATTGACTGGTGTCTGGCTTCTTCCTCTCACAGTATTGTTCTTGCTGACTAAATGTCCGAAGGACAAGTTTCCTTCCTACCTAAGTGTGTTGCACTTAGTGAGGTTACTTTTTAGTCTGGTGTTGGCTCAACACATTTCCTAGAAACTACAGCAGTGCCACTCAAGAGGGACTCAGTGGAAAAAGGACTACCAACATGGCATGCAAAATTGTTGCAGAGAGAGCATCTCACACTGGGATGCCTTTGTAGTCTTTGTGCAACGAGGGAGAAAAACATAACTCCTTTGTCTCCCTAGGTAATGGAAGCTTTTAAGTAATACAGAGCTCTTGGGTGGGCAGAGGTTTGTTTCTCTTATTTTAGTATTAATTTCTAAGATATGTACACTTTGGTGTAATGTTTAACTTTTTTTTTTTTTTAAAGGAGATGGACACATCTTCACACCATCAAGGCTATATCTGAATTTTGCGGTGCTGAGGCTTTGTGCCACCAAAGTGTACAATCGGATTGTTGAAGATTGCAACCTGCTGAAGAAGGCAGCCTGTACTGTAGGAAGGACAAAGAAATGGAGAGGGGAATTGGTAAATTATCCAGTGAAGCAGTTTAATTCTAAAATCTGGGCTACCTCAGAGAGTGATACCATACGCCACTGCTTGAAAACAGGACCTACACAGAACAGAGGAGACAGTCTGATGCAAAATCCACTGTCACTAAAGAGTTATCCTTAAAACTGTATTTTAAACTTGATTTCTGAAATGATTGCAAAACTAAGAGTGTCTATTTTTAATATACTTCCTCCCACCAAAGAAATCCCTCAAGAATGGGAGGTAGCACCTGTTTATAGGTGAAATTTGTGCTGATCGCAGTAATGCTACATGACAAACTGCTACATAAAGCTTGCTTGAGTCTCACAAACTGACAGCTATTTGTAACTCAGTGGCCTGTGAAAGTCTCTGAAGTGACACACAGTGTTAGGGCAGGAGTTACCAAAGTATCATCAAATTTCTTGGTAAGAGAAAGAGAAAAAGCAGTAAATTATTCTCCACCATCAATGACTTACAACATATCAGACAATAGTACATGGTTTTTATTATTAATAATTGATTGTGGGCCAATCAGTCTCTGTTATGCTGTACTGGACATCAGCATGTATAAGAAACTGTGGAAAAAGATTTTGGATAAGGGAATGCAAATGGAGATGCAAAAGCAAAACAGAAAGAATGATGGGGAACACAGAGCAGATGAACCATGTACAGCAGTAATTTCTAGGAATCCGCTGGTCTTCCAGAGCTTGGAAGAGAGAATATCCTGCCACCTGCATGGCCTGAGCCAATGCACCTTTGTGGGTCACACTGAAAGCCTGAGGTCTAAAACCAGGCACTGTATGCATCTGGTCTTTATATTGCACACGTTACTCTTCGTCAGTTTTTAACAAAACGACTTCCATGATTTTGCTGTGCACCTGCTGCTATCATGGGGCTAGGATTCATGCTGGAGGGGAGCTTAAGGTGGTACCCTGCCCAGCCATCTGCCAAGAATTACTGCATGCTGGCTGAGCCAGCAGAACAGACAGTGCCTCTGCTCCTCATCCCCTGCAGTTTGTTGCTCAAAATCTGTGACCAAGCTGAAATCAGAAGTGGCTTATGTCAGTCTGGGGTTTTGAACTGCTGGGGCTCTAGGAAAGATGTAATGTCTGGTAGAGGCACTTACCAGAGTAAGTGCCAATAAGCTCTTAAATCACAGCTGCCACAATCTCCTGAGACCACAAGGCAGAGCCCTAATACTCATATGTTATACAACACAGGCGCTGGCCCGAGACCCACAGAGATCAGCAGGAGTGACTGTTGTACCACGATGAGCAACAGGGTATGAGAAGAACATGCTGAGGTATGTAAATAGGTTGGAAACCAAAAGCCCCAAGGCAGGGACACACAGACACACACACACACATACATTCTCCTTGCAGGCTGAGTGGATGTACTGGTGTTACCAGTGAATTTTGACCAGTAAACCCACACCCAGAGAAAGCAAGCAAACATGGCACAGGCCATCTGGCCAAGAAACAAGTGCTATGCTACTCCAGGAAGGACCCTGCAGTCCTCCAGCAACAATATGTTCATCCTCAGTTTATTTTGCTCATTTATTCTGTGTTATGCTATAAAAGTAGTGCTGTTATGCATAACTAGCTGTGTATTACCATACAGATAACCTCTGACTGAAGCTGGCATAGCAACAGAGCGGGAGGCAGAATACTGCTAAAGCTGCAACATGGGAGGGAGGCAGAAGAGAGGGGACTGTGCTGAAGTCTGGTTTCTTCTCCATTAGGTCCTAGGGAGGGCAATCTCTGCCAGGGAGTGATAAGGGGGGCTCCTCTAGACAGCCACATCCCTCCCAGCAAATCTTCCTGTGCTGTTTACCATATATTTCTCCACATCCACAAGCTGATTTTAAAGGCAGCATTTGGGAAACAGCTTGTGGTCATGTGTGACTGAAAGGAACAGTGGGTCATGCATTCATGCACATGTATGTATGTTTCATTTTCTTACATGGCCACAGTAATATGCATGAATAATCCCTACTGGAGAAAATAAAGAAAGGAGCAAACTTTCCCAGATTGCAAAGCATGGCAGTTCTGTAAAGAAACTGTCTGCGTAGATGGTCCTTGAACACTCCCTGGAGACATGTGCCTGACAGAGGGAGGGAGTCCTTGGAGCATCCGAGGACAGGGTGGTAAATCTCACAAAACACACGCTGTGCCCGCTCGACCTTAGGACACCATGCTTCTCCAAAGCCAGGTTGTAGCGTGGCACTTGGATATCCAGATCACCCTGGTCACACCCTTGCTGATGCTCAAGGTCCCTGCAGGGTTTCAGACCAATCTGCCTTACACCAGGAGGGTGGCCAAAAATGTTCTGTGTGAGGATGCTTATCCGTGAGCTATTCTTTCTCTCTCTTAGTCAGCAGCACTGAAATGCAGCTTCTTTTCTCATAGAGGCTCCAAAGTGAGATTGGCCATCGGAGATGTATGGTAGCAAACTGCTTTAGCACAAGCTCCTCTTTGCTGTCTTTTGAAGAGGAGAGCTGATCGGAGCTAGTTTATGGCATGTTTTTCTGGACCACAGAGTACCATCAGCTCTGTCACTTTGACGATGTGTCCTTCTCTTCTGTGAAATGTTTGCCAGCTACAAACAGCCTTGTGCTCCCTCTGCATGAAGCAGGTAGGACCCTGTTCCTCCCAGCTACAAGCCCAAATAACGCTCATTTAATGATTCTAAGTAGATTTCAGAACACCGACAATTTTAGAGGGAAAAATCAGCATGTAGTTGCTGTTACGGAGAAAGGTCAAGCTGTAGCTGAATTATTTTCTCCTCCACGTAACATCTCAATTTCTTACAGCACGATACCTCCATCTGGGATGTGGACTGAGGACAGCTCAGATTAACTAGGCTGTCTTTGCCCTGGAAGCAACCGAACGGTGGTAGTTCATCTCCAGCTGCTGTGGTGGAAACTAAGAAGAATCCTTTCATTACCTGCAGAGCTTTTGCATATATGTCTTCTTGTTCCTGGAGTCAGGCTTCTTTATGTTGCTGCAACTACTCACAGGGAAATTAAATTTCACTCGCAACCACTTTTAAGGTAGTTCTGTGTTGCCAGAAGGGTCCCAGAGGTTAGTAGCAACAGGACAAAAGCTAAATGTGGCCTTTGCAGCACCTAATTTACAGGAACCTCTCTGCCTTGGAGGAGAGACCTGTGTGCTTGGCCTTCCCACACTGCTGAGCTAATAGCATCTATTCTAGCCTGACTGGCAAGGAGCAAGTCACCTCCAATCAGACAATTTTGCGTCCTGCTGCACCAGTGGGCCAATGCCTTAGGCATTGACCAGGAACTACAGGGCAGAAGCTCCATCTGCCATCTAGAGCATTATCCTGAGGGAAGGCACCTTATGCCTGTGCCTTACTAAAGAAAATCCCAGAGTGGAGCAAGAGTTGCTCACTGGTAGGGTTTGGGTTGGTTGATTGGTTGGTTTTGTACATTTTTATATGTTTCCAGTAGCAGCACAAAATACCGTAGCAGTCATAGAATCATAGGATCATTTAGGTTGGAAAAGACCTTCGAGATCATTGAGTCCAACCATAAACCTCAGAGACCTCAGGAATCAACAACATCTTTTCAGATGAATGCTCCATTAACACTGCAGACTTTGGCATCCTCCCTGTTTTGGTTTAATCTTAAACTCTTTTCCAGCAAGGTGGCACAGCTTGCACAGGGAACTGCAGCCTGCTGATTGAGATGCTCTAGTTGGAAACTGAACACCGACAGCAGTTGTCTCACTCCTAAGCAAACACTGTGATCTCTACACCTTGGAAAGGTCTAAGGGCATGAAAAGGGACAAAGTAACAGCTGCCACCGCTGCTCTCAGTGTCAGCTGCTGCTTTTCTTGCTGTGCCCTGTCCCATCAGCTCGGCAGGCTCAATGATGACTGGAGTGAGCTCATTCCTTCCCATGGGCGGAAGCACTCTCAGCTCCCAGAATTCACTAGGTTTAAGCAGAAACAAAGTACTTGATTACTTAGTCCAGCCAAGAGAGGAGCACCTTGTGTCATGGGGGAATGCCCAGTGCATGAACAGTTTTTCATGTCAGACAAGGTTGACCCGGGCACCTTCAAGGCAGTGACAGCGAGGGTGTCAGAGGTATTGTTTTGGCTGTAGCTGGAATTTAAGTGCTGAAGCCTATGTCCATTTTAATTTGTTGGATAAAAAGCAAACCCCGTCCCTATTCCCTTTTGAATAAGTCTGCGTCAAAGCACTGTTTTACAAGTAGTTGGACTTTTGTGTGAAATGTGTCTACAAAATAAGAGTAAGTGGTAAACTGTGTGCCTAGGAACTCAAATGGTGAAAGTGCCCTATAGGCATAGCCTAAAACAAGCTACCCCTCCCTCAGTACTTGCTGTATGCACATAATCAGATCTTCTTATTTTTCTGTTACAAGATTTCCTTGGTTTAATTTTCTCTTTGCTGTTGAAACCTATTAAAAGAAAATGATGGAGCAAACAACTAGAACTTATAGGTGTAATGTTCAATTGTTTCCATAATCACAAGAAAATAAAGGCTGATGGATAATGTTACAGAAAAAATGAAGAAAATCTGAGCACTGTCTCCAGCAGCATTTGCTTAATGAATGTACGACAGCATTGACGACAATATTTCTTGTTGCTAGTACTTTATAATATGATGGGGACTGCATTATGCACAATATAATTTTGTTGTATGTTTTTGATTCACTTTTAATGAAGAAATGTAGATCTCATAGCTTTAAATGAGTGCACTTTTCACTTGTAGATAGAAACAAGAGAGAGGAAATGGCTTTGAAAAAAAAAAAAGAGAAAGGAGCATCTTCTGTCAGAAAGGGAAGAGAATAAAGAGACATTTTATGAAATGGGACATTTGGAGCTTCCATGTCCTTTTCCACCAGCCACACAAATCTCTGTGCAACCAATACAGTTTCAAAAGAAAAGACCTTCTAGTTCTGAAATCTAGTTTCAAATACATACTAGTGAGAACACACTCAGCAGCTGTTGCTTTTTGAAAGCAGATCTTTTCGGCACCATATTGTCCCTTGTTTATATCCCTGCAGAGCTAGGGCTCTCATGTGAAGGCATATACCCATGGACATTTGTATGCATAAGGTAGTTGCTTCTAACCTTTGGGCTAATGTAGGCAGGAAAATGAAGCAAAAATGTTTTCTGGAATGTCTTAATAAAGTTCAAAGGGATTTTGGTTATAAATGATATTTTGAATGTAAAAAAAATCTAGACCAAAAGTTGCTCTCTTTTAGTAGCTTCTTGGTTATTGCTACGAATTTTACCACAGGGGGTATCTACTCAGAAGTGGAAAATTCACGGTACATTTCCCTCTCTGTTGGAACTGTTGCCTTTTGTTATAGAAATAACAGAAATGAACTGTTGAAAGATTGGGTGCATAGAGAAGACCACCTTTTTCTTTCAATGCAATCCATTTTCCTTTAGTTCCTGTTTACATGAAAACTACGCAGGTTAGAATCCTTTCTGAATCTTTTCGCAGAAATACCAATGACAAGTTGCTTTTTTCTGTCTTGGTCACCTCTGCTGTGGAATAAGGCAGAATTCTGCTGCAATTCATATTCCATAATATCTTATGCTAACTAATCCCAACCTCAAACAAAGCTAAAGAGAGAGAGAAGCAATGAGTTAAAATAATAAAACTAATACTTATGCAAATAGGAAAGAACATTCCCCAGTGTCTGGCAGGGTCAGCATACAGCTCATTTTTTCTCCTCCTCCTTTTCTTCCCTTTTGCTTCCCTATTTTATTCATCTTCTCATTTCTTCCAGAAATCCTGGAAGGGGGTGCAGAACACAAATGACACTGCTCAAGCACACTGACTGCATGCAAGAGGTAAACCTGCCCATATGGGGATGCTTCCCTGTGCTATGGTACATGATGATACACACTTGTCTCAGTCGGGAAACTCCTAGCTAGAAGGATGTTTTGATGCAAACAAATGTGTGTTACAATCAACTCCAACCATACCTGTGAGTCCTCCCAAGGAAGTAAAAATTAAATGTCCACATTTACTATGTTTTTTTCTGTTTTACAGACCCAAATGTCTCTGCAGGTGAAATCACAAAGGGCCATGCTTGAGTGGACAGCACAAGCCTAGGAGACCAAGCTGGCATTCCCAAACCTTAGGGAGACTCCTCAACACTCCTGCCTTTGCGATAATCCCATTCTGATCTCCTCCTTCCTTCCTCCACCCTTTATGCAGGCATTTAAGGGTGTTTAGGTATCTAATGAACACTCAGGCAATAAAATATAAATAAAAAAGCTTTCTACACTGATATTGTCAGGGCTTTGGCCATCATTCTGTTTCTTCTTCCAAACCTATCCAAGTCACTGCAGCTGCAACCTTGGGTAATGTATTGTGCCTGAACAAAGTGAGTCGTGACACACCGTATGGATGAAGGGCCACCTGTTTTAAAGAGAAAACCTGGAGACCAGAGTTTTAAATAACTAAACATAACACATAAGTGACTTATGATTTGAATTCTAAGTCCTCTCATTCAAATCAGATGATTTGAGAAAAAAAATCTAGTAAGTCTTTCTTGACCCTGTACAGCCAGGATACACCCGAAGAGGAAAGTCCCTACCCCAAAGAACTGAATGCAGAAGCAGTGTCCTTGGCATGCGTGTGTGTGGAGCACAGGGCATGGGGTCCTAATCACAGTTGTTGACGTTGCAGTATAGTACTTTAAAAATAATTGGAACAGGTCTCTGTTGCACAGCTCTGCTCAGTACTCATGTGTTCCGCCCAGTACAGCTGATGGAAGTGCAAACTAACGGTGAATTGAAGAAGCACGCTTACAGAAGAGTCCTTTCCCTTGGAGTTTTTGGGAACCCAGCACACTCTGCTTCTCCTATCGTGCAAATAACAGACAAGACATTTTCAAACCTAATGGACTTAAAATGTCAGGTGTAATCAAAGGTGAGACTGTGAATGTAAATGAACTGTTTTGATAAGTGCAATCTAAATACCAAAGCCAAATTACAGCTTCCATCTCACTGTAGCTCTGCGGTCTGATGCGAGAGCAGGGGATGTGCATCTTCTCACTGCAGCCTGGGCACAGGCACCCTTTCAAACCTGGGAGGGCAAAGGGGTGCCATTAGGTATGGTTATCCAAGAAATGAGGGAAAGCTGTGATAAAAGTGCGGGGCAGTTGAGCTGAAAAGAAAAAAAAAAAACCCACAACTTCCTAATGTTTTCTTTAATTACGGGGTCAGTTGTCTTAAAATATTGTGTAGCATGTCTCTACTGGATGGCAGACACCTTCCATCTGAGCAATGAATAGGTGGTCCCAGACCCTGTGAGAGGAGGCCTGCTCAAGAAGCAGAGTGCCCAATTCTTCTGCATGACATGTCCTAGCTATTCCCCAGCACCTGCCTGTTTCTTTTTGACATCATCAAGTTACACAAGCTGTGCTCTGGAGACTGGCTTATCCCCTACTACCCCTTTGAAATTACTAATACTTTATTTTGCTTTAGAAAGACAGTCTTTCACAAAAGCAGCGATGGAGACTTTTAAATTATTCAACCACCCTATGCAAATAGTAACTAATTTTTGCATTGCCCTGGTTAGGTACGTAATTATATGTTATCCTTTCTGACAGGCAGGGACATTAAGTTTGAATCGCTGACTCCAGACCAGAGGACAACTTTGAACTAAATTTTCCTGGGCTCAGGTGAAATTTTGGATAAAACTCTAGTTTGATCAGAATGCTTTTTTTCATTTTCCATTTTTGTCTCATCAAGAAACAAGGCTTGGAAGAATATCCCTTGGCTGAGCTGCTAGAATATGTTCATAAATGATTCACTTGAGCCTTTCACAGTCAAAAATGACACTGAGAGTACCACGGAAATAAATTTGAGGGTAGATGAGTCACCTGGGTTTCATTGCAAGTTATGACAAAAGCTGTTACTCACCCAAATTTTATCCTTGCTCCCCAAAGTGCTATTGCTACATCCTCTGTGAGTGGTCTGGATGGATCAATCTAGCTATCTTTCTGGTTTAGGGTCTTGTCATAGATGAGGCAGCATGGTTTTGGTGTGTTAGAACTGTGTAAGCCTGGAACAATCAGCACCCATGTTAGGTGCAGGCCCTCAGTAATCCAAATTTGGCTTGTGGTCTGAAACAGGCTTTGTATCTCTTCTGAAATCTGCCACCTACAACAGCTCAATTATCTTGTGAATGACTCACAGAGTTCTTGTGGCAATGAGCTCCACATTCTAATTAAGGGAACAACAACCTGAACTCTTCCTGTGCATAGCGCAGAGCTTTCCTGTCCCCTTCCTACCTTCTCTCTGCCATTCCTGAACTGACTTCCCTTTGACCTGTCCCCACCTGTTTGTGCCTGTGCTGATCTTCCCCACTCATCACATTAGTGTGCTCACTGACCCCCTTCTGTATGATTTAAGGTGACCAGAAGGGTGCATGTGGTGCCCTGGGGGCAGCAACACAGGGGTTATACAGAAGCTCTATGAAAAAAGCACCGTTTCTTCTCCAGCATGACATCTTGCTAAACTGTTGGTCATTAGGCTATAGGTGGTCTCTCACTGGAGGTGTCAAATTGTACATGCTTAGGGAGGCAATCATCAGCCATGCTATTTGATCTCTGAGTACCCTGGGATAGCCACCTTCACCCCTGACCTCATCCTACTCTGAGCCTTAATTACCACTACAGGTATCGTCTTTAGTTTCAAAATTAAGAAAGAATCATAGTCATGAAGAAATAAGGGGACTTCTGTAACTTGTTCTGCACTGCACAAAACCTTGGTCCTGAAAAGTACTCCTAGCCACATCCTCACAAGAACTGTGCTATAAAAGTATTGAATATTTCTGAAAAAACATTTCATGTTTCTTGTCAGGGACTTAGAGTATTTACATGCTTTGAATGCTCATTAAAAAATAATTTAAAAAAAATAAAAAATAACATATTTCCCAATGAAATAATATACAGACTGTCAGCAAATCTTTGTCTCAAACATCCTATAAAAGATCTCTTTATCCTGACTTTTTAGAGACGATGCACAGGAAAATGAAGCAATTTGACGAAAGCCACTCAGAAGTCTATTATCACAAACAAGAATCGAACTGAGAACTGAGATATCCTGCTTTTCTGGTATGCTGTTCACTAAGTCACTTGGTAGCTATGCTATAGTTCTGCTTGCTTATTTTAAATACAATGTTTAGAAAGCAAAAATCAATTCTTCTACTAATGTATGCACATGTGTACAAGCAAGTATGACAGTATCTCATTAAACTTTACTTCCATTGTAATATACATTGAAAACTGCCATCTGCAAACTGGTCAGATACAGAACTGTGATTTTTCCTACAACGCAGGTAGGGTTAATGTTCACACCCACTGTACGCTGAGATGTGCTCTTGATTTAGTATCCTTCATCCTAGATCTCTGAAATGGAGGCTGGAGACTTCCACTCCAGCATGGCAAGACTTTTTCCCCTATTCTAAAAAGGCAAACACAAGTACTGTTTAAGGTGGCAGTCTTATCAAATGGATCTAAGCTACCCTTTTTTGTTTTCAGTTCCCATTGTCAAAATGGGATTGAGGATCTGCCTGTGGCACAACTACCTACAAGTCAATACAGTTAAATATTAATTTTAAAATTCAGTAGATCACGTGGGTCGTTATAATTGGAGCTTTAGGAGCACACTGAAGAGAGGACCTTAAGAGAGGCCCCATGTAGGACAAATGAACTCATTTATCTGGTTTTGCAAGAATCACCTCTACACATTTGGTGATTTAATAAACACTCTTTTCTCCTGTTGGCTGGATTCAGTGCTCGCCACAAGTGCTGTTTATCTCTGAAATGCAGGATGACTACCAATCAGACTCAGGGAGAGGCACATTTTTCGATAATAGATCAGAGTCTGAACAGCAACTCACTTGACCTCATTCCAGACTTAAATCTGCTAACAATGAAAACAAAGGTCCAGTTAATAGATTTGCAATGTTTTTGAGGACTTAGCTAAGACAAGTAAGAGAATATCAACCAAATGCATCATTGCCACTCCAGCCAAGGACTCATTAGCTCTTGGAAGATGTTTGTCCCCAATACTGCAGTTTTTTTCAGTAATGGGTTTACCCACCTTGTTTTCAAATGCATTCTCTCACACGTGCTGCCAATATCTGGGCATCCCTGTGAGTGCATGCTTGCTACAAGATCTCGCTCTGGACATAAATACCAGGGCCACATGTGGAATTGGGAGCATCAGTTGTGAGAAAGGATCACAGAGTCCTCATTCTCATTATCAGAGACCTTCATTCTGGCCAGAAGATAAATGGAAAGCAGTATATAAAATTGCCATGAGTAAGGAGAAGCAGCGAAAATTAAAAATATCTTAAGTATTATGAAAAAGATAAAAATCCCATTTCAAGCACAGTTTTAGAAAATATGGTTATACTATGCAGGTTTGAAAGGTCCAGCCTCGTGCAGCAGTATAGCAACAGAATGCAATAACTTTGTGGCTTTAGCCATTTACATAGATCTAACTTGGCTCAGGACAGAAAACTGAGGAGCATTGTTTTGTTCAAAACATTGTGAGTTTGAAAATTTCCATTCTAAATAGAGTGAAAAAAAATGTTTTGCTTAGAAAAGAGAACATAGGTAAGAGACTACGAGCATCTCCACTCAAGTACAAACAATAACTTTGAAATTACTCTACGGACAGAAGTCAGCTGAATGTGATGGTAACATGAATAAGTCTGGCTGTGCTCCCCATGACTCAGGCAGCTTCTTGGAAAAACAGATTTATGAAGAAATATCTTTCTTTCCCAATTTTATATATTTAGCCAAATATTTACTAGTCTAAAAAGAAAGGTAAGAATTTCAGTTTGGGTCTTCTACATCTCAGGAGAATGTTGTAATCCTTGAATACCAGTTGGTATGAATCTGTCTCTTTTGCCTCTTGGAATCTATTCTGGGCTTAGTAAGCCTTCTGGATCAATTACCCAGTTAAATGAACCTTTCTGGGGAAAGTTTCTATTTCACCTAACTGACAGGTTTTCTTGGGAAAGACTTACAAAATAACTCCATGCCAGCATTACTTCATATATACTGCATGAGAATGCCATCTATTTTGGCAGCCTATTTTCATATATATATATATATTCAGGTAGACCACAAAAGATCAAACAGTACTCTTTCCAATTGGTTTTTCGGATTCTGCTTAGACACTATAGACAAGGAGTGCCTGAGAAATTCCTTGTGCTATACTTCCCTTCTGGAGAGATTTGTTTTCTCCAGCTCTGAGCTGCTCCTGAAAGGAAGTGAGGAGCCAAACCTGGAAAATACTGAAATGCTGTCTCTAAAAAATAAAAATCTTCTACTAACACAGAATAGTTCTAAATAACAGAAAACCTCTCCAAAGAAGTATATAGTGTCCTGATGAGTCCACCTGACTTAGCATGAAATTGGAAAAGGACAATCAGAAAGCAGAGAGTCACATCACTCTGTCATGAGTGGCTCTACTGTTTTATGAGCTCTGATTTACAGTGGTTTTATAGCATCTTCCAAATACTGCACAGGATGCTTTCTAACATGGAAACAAAAGTGAGACCTACATAAATGTGATGGTGATCTTGAGGTGGCATTTGTCAATAAAATGTAGGATTCACAAAAAAAAAATATTTTCAGATACTGTCACAAAAACATAGTTTTCCCCTCCTATTTATATTCCCAATTGTTGTGCCCAAAAGAAGGCTTCAAGATCAGCTTGGCGAGGTTAATGGGGATAACAGCTGGTGGGTACGAAGAATAAGATGCAGGAGAAAGGAGGCAGGACAGTAACCGTGAAAACCAGCAGAATTGTTTGAGAAATCAAAGTGCAAATATCCTGGGAAGAAAGTAAAAATAGTAAAGAACTGCAGAAATAGAGAAAGTAGACTTTGGAGTAATCTCTAAAATCCGCTGTGTCTAAAGCAGATAAAGTGCTTGAAGAGGGTATTTCACAATATCTCTGCCAAGTTCTTGGTCTCAAATCTCAGGAGCAGAAGGAAGGCATGTTCCTCATGTATAAAATGAATGTAGCCAAAGTAAATTAAGTTAATAAGGAACACCCACTTGGCCATGTGGAGGGACTCCTGGTTAAGCACCAAAATAAATGAAAATAGCTTGTTCACCACCTATGCAAGAATAGAAGGTAGGATTGCTTCTCATACAGAAGTCAAGGCTCAGATGTTACAACTCCGCAGCTGTGGTAAACGATGCAGAATTAGAATGTGCTTGTAGAAAAACTATTAACAATTACCAACTGTTTCAAAGCCTTCTCTCTCCTCTTCTCTTTCATGAATGCTTCTTAATTAGACTCCTTTTCAAATGTGGTTACTAGTTAATGAGAACCTTCAAAAGAAAACAGGGCTAAATTGACAAAGATTGTAAAAAAATGTCTACTTTTTTTTAATTCTTTGTGCCAGACAAACTGATG
>NW_010098608.1:66141-77238 GCF_000699245.1 Pterocles gutturalis
TAACTTATTTTAGAAAAGTTAGTTGTCTCAGAAAAAAAAAGAAGACAGAGTTTGGTATAAATGCACCCACACGCAGCCAAGTTTTCATTCCCAGCTGCTCAGCATGGGTATATTAGTACAGGAAAATAAGCGAATCTGACTGTATCCAGAGTTCATAACAGAGCTGCAAGTACTTATCACTTGTGCCTTTAAGAGCACTTTCCCAATAATGCAAATGCAGAACTACCTACCAACCTCGTATTCCTTGGTGCACATTTTTATGAAAAATTATGTTTACAGTGCTCTTGCTGCCCATATAGGAATTACTTAAGCTTCTTTAAACAGGTGTGGATAGGAGCTTTACTGACTAAAGCACAGAGAGCAGTGAAGAGAAGCTTTTTCCCCTGGAGACATTTTGATCGAAGGAAGCCTGAGAGGCAAAATGCTGAGGGGTATGGAAGAGGGACAGTTTTTGTCATGGGAATACATCCTAAAGCAAGTGAATTTACAAGAATTGGAGAGGGAGGAGACAGGAAAAAAGGTAAGGTTCATGGCAGGACTTAATTTCCAAGAAGGGCACTGCCAGTGTAAGGAGTGGCAGGGAAGAGCAGGGCATCAGTGAGAAGTTAACCTGGAACAAACACGGTGAGGTGGCAAGGTAGAGGAAAAGATAAGGACAGAAACTTAATTGAACGCTCTGAAGTTACATTGAATGTTACACAGAAAAAGGGAAACTAGTTTGTGGGCCTAAAATGACCTACGAAGTGAAATGGAAAAGTCAGTGATCGAAAAGGAAAGAAAGCCTTGATGCAGCTCAGATGTCTGAGGGATACAGAAGGGAAGCCAAGAGAAAGAAGCTGCAGGTTACAAAAATGCAGGTTCACCCATGTTTCTCTGGGTATATTCTTTTCTTTCTTCTTCCTAAAAAATCTTTCTAGATGTGGAGGGCTGTTACAGCTTAACAGTTCAACATTTCTGGACTCCACTTGGTTTGGCGACAGGCACCAGGATCCCTGAGGTTCCTGACCCTGCAGAGGGCCCAGGTTGGTGGCATCACATGGGAAGTCGATGCTGGCCCCCTCGTTTCCAAAACTTTGCCACATGAACCCAACAGTGACTTGTACGGCTACTGCACACCCTGCATGATGGATGCGACACTTCCAGAAAACCAAAGCTGGAGGCAAAAGTGCCAGCATGCAGCAACTGCACAGCACACGTGCTATATTAGATAGGTCCTAAGAGTAGTCAAGGAGGATACCGGGACTGCTTTGATCACAAGTTAAGTAGAAGAAAAAGGAGGAGACAGGCATTACCTCATCGGTATTTGTAGTACTCTGACATTACTGCCATTATAATAATTGGGTTAAAAACCGAAGCTCGCTGTCTGTCCTGAATGGTGGGGTACAATGATTAGATTCTTTGGGGAACTTCAGATTTTGTCTCGTTAGATTGGCTTGCAGGGGCAAGACATTGAGGGTAAGAGAAATTATGACGGCAAAATACAGGAAGGGAAAAAGACACAGTATGTCACTTTTCAGGGGGACTGCTAGTCATAAGGTAAGGCAAATATTGTCTGTCAACTTGACGTTTTTCTATGCTTTCCTACATATATATGTATATGTATACATAGATATATAGGTACTTTTTCAAATGCTTAGTTATTGTTCAACAATTTCTTAGAAAGTTTTTTCCCTGGTACTTTGCATGTTTTATTCCCAAGACAAAAGAGGTGGAAACAAAACTGTTCTCAATACAAATCAGATCAGCCTATTCAGTTTCTTTGTTATGGTAATTGGTAATTACAGGAAAAAAAAAATCTTAATTTAAGACGAAGATTGTTCCAAGTACCTTCCCTAATGTCAGCAGCCCACCTTTGGATGACACCTATACTGGAGGTTAGAACATGTCACACGAACTCTCTGAGCAGCTGCCAGCCACGGGTCTCTGCTCCCCCTTTTCTCATCACCTGAGGAACAACTACAGCTGTACTGAGACCTGGATAGTCAAAACAGGATCCAACGGGAGGCAGGGGTTATCCCCCTGTTTAGCCCAGTGAATTGAAAATTACATGGTGCCAGTGAAGCCTTCAGGAAAGCTTTGGGTCAAAATCAGAAGCTTATAGAGGGTTAACCCCTCTCAGGGAAGAGTCGATGCCTGGTCCTCCTCTGATGGAGCCAGGCAGATCGGTGCCCTCATGAGGATGACTGTGACTGCAGGCAGCAGGTGTAGGGTCACTGCACACCTGCCCCCATGGACAAGAACTTCAGAGCAAAAACCTACCTAACTTCATGCCCACCCGATGCACTTCAGCAGGGCTCTCCCTGAATGATGACCAGTGATCCCTGTCCTCCAAAGTCACATTCTGTACATGCCCCCAAGAGGTAATTAATTTCTAGCTGGAGACCTGACGTGCTTCTGACCAGCGTTAGGTTATGGCACTTGCACTAACTACCAAATTCAGGGTTGAATTTTTTTCCCAGTTTCTGTTTTCATCCTGGCTTGAACCCTTGGTGGGAGTTGCAAGGTTCACTTTGGGCTTCCCATCACTGCTCCTGACACTCCCCCAGCCTGCAGGCAAGTTTTCCTGGCAGGCTGGGTAAGCTTTGCTCCCAGCAATGTGGGAGAACTGCTCTGACAAGTTCCCAGGGGCTTCGGTGGTAGTGGGGAGGGTGAGGGGAAATGGCTAAGGTCTGACTGAGGGCTGTTAGAGCTATTTCCCCAGCTGCTTAATTATCCAGTTGCCTTCCTGGCCATGTGCCCTTGCCTACACACATGCACGTGTGTGTCTGCACACACACATGCGCACACAGAGCATGCTTTTTCCAAGTGCAGATTAGAGGGCTGCTATTCAAAATGTGGATTTTTCCTGAAGCAAATAGGTGACATCCATGATGGAGAGATTAGATTTGGATAAACTAGATATAAGGCATCTAATATCAGGCAATTTTCAGAGCAGAACCAAACATTTTAAAAATGATCCTGGAAAAGGCGAAAATATTCATACTTCAGAAAAGTATTTGCTAACACTGCTGAAAGGAGTTGTAACTCAGATTCAAGGACAGCTTTGTCTCTTTGTTTCCTTCTGAATGCTTTTGGGAGCTTGCTTCCTAATCTTGACAAGATACATGTGCTTATGTATGCCCATTTTATACTGTTGTGCTCTTGGTTTGGTTTTTCTAGGTTTTTTTTTCTGAATTGTTATAAAAAAAAGGAAACAAATAAAAAACCACTGATGTGAAAGAAATTTACAGCTGGATTTGGGTGCTTGACAGTGTGTATAGATGTGCTGAAATAAAAATGTAGCCTCTCAGAAAATGTAAAACAGGCAATCCTGAACCCTTTAGGATACGGAGCAAACAAACCTGCCAACAGGTAATAAATGAATAATGTTGGTGACTACTGATCCTTGAACAAATATATTTTACTGTTAACCAGGGGAAGTGTGAACTCAAATGCAGTCATAGATTCTATAGTACCATTTTACAGGACATTGTATTTGTCCATAAAATTTTTAAATGTAAAGGTAGAAGGAACCGACTGTGTATGTCCAGTGAAAAATACCTAGCAATCATGCCACACCAATGGGAGATATTATTGTCTGGAATGGAGCAAACTCGGTCAAACCTTACTTCCATTAAGATGCTGAGCAGCATTCTATATAGATAGTGTGAGAAATGCTAACAAAATCTGATGTTATCTGGAGTTTCTGGTGTACAGCAAACACTTTGTCATTTAATGGTAATTTCTCAGTTCTAATGGAGTTAAAGTGGAATTGCATTGGTATTATCACTAACGCTTTTCAATCTGGTTTTCCTTTAAGAGCTTTTTAAAGAGTTGTTTCAGTATTCCTATTAATTCTTTCCTTTACTGTAAAACCAGTTACAGGATTGTACTCTCTCACTATAGATTTTGTATGTGCTGTGTTTGTACAATATGTTGCATCAGAAATAAAGTAACGATTTGTGGTAAGAGAACTCATATGGGAACTTCTTAGACTGTGCACTGCCTGTGAAAAAATAGCCACTACATTCAAAATAATGTTTACCCCACAGAACCACAGTAGTTTTAAACTCTGAGTCACGTGCTCCCTGTTTTTTTGGCTTTTGGCCATTTTAGCCCCAGATGAGAGACAACTCCCAGCATCCTGTATCCCTGAGAGCCAACTCCCTTGGCATTGAACTGCAAAGGCTTTTGCTGGAGCCAAGCAGCCACTGTGGATGGGGAGCTCCCGACAAGAGCAGCAGGATTTTGTACAGAAACAAACATCAGGCCTTTCAGCTGCAGTTAGGCAAAAAGGAGGGGCCCACCACAGAATCTCCAATCAAGGGCTTTCCTCGAGAGCCTGATTTTCACATCTGCAGCCTCTCCCTCTGACAGGGGTTGCACCTGATGCCTCATCATTTCTGTATTGGTTCACAATACCAAGAGCTCAGCCTGCTTGGAAGGGGCAAGTACCAGCTCGTCTCTTAGGGCTCCTCTTGGGAAAGGCCAGTGCCTTCTAATGACCATGGGCAAGCGCCTTCACCCCAGCTCAGTAATGCAGAAGTGCAAGGGCTGCTGCCTTCACCACCCTCTGCCAGCGTTTTCTGGGTTCTTCTCCAGGCCCCCTCTTCATCTGCTGGCCAGGGCAAAACCTTACTGGCCCCATCATCTCTGTGCTCTCACCCCCATGCAGCAGCACATTAAAACTGAACCTGTTATCACCTCCCAGCCACCTGTCACATCTCCTTGCTTTAGCAGGCCAGGCTGAAAACTCAC
Source organism: Pterocles gutturalis (assembly GCF_000699245.1). Taxonomy (NCBI): domain Eukaryota; kingdom Metazoa; phylum Chordata; class Aves; order Pterocliformes; family Pteroclidae; genus Pterocles; species Pterocles gutturalis. Next base: position 70,879 of record NW_010098608.1, read on the forward strand.
AAACAGTCACTTCGTTGGGAACTGTTCCCTGTCCCCACCGGGGTGGCACTATGGGAGGAGCAGGGCAGCCAGCTCCAGCAGAGCCATTTCACCCATCCTGTCTTATCTGCTGCTGGCAGGACTGAAGCTGCTTCTCTGCATGCGTTGCTTAAAAACTCACTGGTGCAGTGTGGCAGAGCACAGCACTGACTCCTCACACATGTGGAAAATGTTTTGTGGCTTCCCACAATAATTTATGCCCTTTTCCTTGGTGGATTTACGCACATCCTCGGCATTTCATGATGCACAGCCACCTCCCCATGCTGTATGAAGCCCAGTGTAGCCTGTCCCACTCAGACAGCTTTCCCACACCGTTAGTTAACAGTTGGGTCATCCACCCAGGAACCAGGACTGCAGTTGCAGCTGTCCCCATGTTAAGCATGATGGCATCTAGCATGAGATTTTGTATGTCATTAAATTTATTTTTCATTTTGTTGGCAGCTCTAGAGTGCTACCATACTGTCCCATACATGTCCAGAAACAAACTCTGAGCAGCATTTGAAAAATCTGGACACACTGTCCAGCCATACCCAGCAAATGGATTGGAGCAGTAGCAGTCACTGTGACCTGCTTGCAGAGGTCCAGAAACACTGGGCAGGCACGCTCTGCCTGTGCTGCTCAGTATACAGGGACACGTAGCAGATCTGACGCTGTACAGCATGCGCCCTGCACTGCCTGCATCTACCGTTCAGCTATCACACCTGGGATGCATTCAGGCCACAGCTCATGCGGTCAATTGCACATGCCCACATGCTTCTGTCCAGGACTTCCCTGCTGGTCTTATGGGAATCCCATTTCTGCATCCTTGCTCTCTAGAGTTGCTTGTTGCAATACACTTACCTCAGTCCTTGTGGGCTTTGGCCATGTTGTCTGTGCAAAGGTTTATGATATTTTTAAGGTATAGTCATTTACCAGATCCCATAGTTCCAGAGAAATCAGGACCATTTGTTCCAAACCATGTAAATGATAACTGAGAACAGCGATGGAGGGCAGCTGGCAGCGGTTAGCTGGGTGTATTTTGAAGCCAATTTGCAAGTCAATAAATGCAGGTATATTCATTATAGTTGCATCCAAAGGCTGCACAGAAAGAGGTGAGTGTATGGTTGCAAACCATAAAGCTTTCTAACATTATTTAGGAAGGATAACACCGAAATTGCTTCCTCTGCCCTTCATGAAGATGTGGTGTAATGAATGACAGAGGAAAGTCAGTGCCTTTGCTCAGATAACTTACACTTTCTAAGTAAGCGGCTCCTGAACAGCTGAAGTCAACCAACCCATGCCAATGAGAGCAGAGTCAATAAAGATAATTGTATTTGTTTAGCTCAGGAGACTGGAAGTATAGGTTAACAACACAACAGCAGAGCTTGCTGGGAACCTGAACGTCTTTTACAAAGGACAGACATTTGAGGCAGGGGGAAAATCCTTCTAAACTGGAACCAAGAGACAAAATTTTCAAATTTTACACACCTAAAATTTCTGGGAAATGTTGACTTGGTACTTAACAGTTTTCTCGAGAGTCATGTTTGAGTATTTAATTTCAAAAAGAAAAAAAACCTTTGTTTTTCTTTACCTTACTTGTTAGTTTCATTTCCAGACGTGTCATACAAAACATAACGTGAATTCCCATAGAACCTTCAGTGAGAATCTTCTGCCCAGACTTTTTGACCCGTTACAAATAGTATCTACTTAAGAAATCGTCACATTCCTGAAGAATGATACCTTTTATGTGTATGACAGAGTTACACTTAGGGCTTTCTGGGTAGTTTATAGTCAGAAATGAATGCTGCACTTGCTAGATTGCATCTTGGAGGGTCAGATTATTTCCCCGCTGAAACACATCCTGGGAAGGATAGGAAAGACTTATTGCAATACCCTCTGTCCTCTTAAGTTTTCATCAGTATTAATTTGCAGCTTCCTTGATCTCTTTTGCTTTCATTTTTTTCTTTAATGAGCACTGGGAGAACTGATCTGTTCAGAAATATCAGCAAGATATGGAAGGGCAATATCAAATGAGAGAATAGCAATATGAATAGGTTTTAGCAAGACAGCAAGAAGGCTAAAGTTCTACTTCCACTCTTCCCTTAACTTAAAACCCTAAGAAACTTCACAGCACTGTCATTGGGACTGAAAAGTAACCTTATTCTTGTGAGATGACTGAGGCCAGGCTGTACATGGGGCTGTCATATCACAATACATAAGAAATGACCAAAAAGACCATCGAAAGCCTTCCTGCCACACAGCTTGCCAAGCCTGGGTGTCTCCTAGAAGACCAGCACTGGTTAGGTGCATCAGAAAACATCTCAGCAAAGGTGTTTTCTATGTGGAATTTGCTGTATTTCACATTCAATTGATTTAAAGTGTTATTTCTCACAACATTATATATATACTATTTTACTTTATAAATACACATTTTATTTTTATTTCTTTATATAAACATATACAAGCATATTTGTATGTGTGTGTTTATGCAAGCTAAATTTAGAGCAGTGTTGACAATACTTTATTGGATTTTACCTTCCATTACTTTAATTCTAGATTTGTGCATCTGTTGCGATTTCCTTGAGTTTACCTTGAGTTTGTTGCCCAACATGGGGGTGTGATGCCTTTTAAGACTTTCTCTGCTCTCCCACCTGGTCTCCAGCAGCTGTCCCAGGGAAGCAGAGCTCCCAGGGACCTGCCAGTGCTGTACAGACCTCTGTAACCTTAGGGTGTCCGAAATGGCACTAGACATGTAAACAGGTGAATCCCAGTTTGCACCCCTTCACTGGCATGCAAAATAATGGAAGGAGAGGGAAATAATGGAAGAAGGAGAGAAGCATGAGATGCTGAGATGGCAATTCAGGTTTCTAGCTGCCACTGCTGCTGCCCACATTGCCGCTTTTGCAGCCTTGCAGTCACTTCCTAAGTAGTGCTGCAGGATGGCTTTGCTTTTTTTCTCTGACTACACTGCTGTTAGTGTTGCCTGTCAGGAGCTGCAGCCCTTCTGTCTCCTCACTGAGCATGCTTGTGTGGGGTTGGATTTAGCAAGGCTCCCCACAGGAATGGCGTCTAGATGTTCTTGGTTCCCCTCCCAGACTGGTTGCTACAGACACTGAGATCCAGGTGCTGGGGGGTGGGACTATGTACAGCTCATCCCTGCAATCCACACAGAGAAAGATTTAGGATGCTTAACAGAAGCAAAGAGCCGCATCTCTCCAGCTCACTGGCTGCAGCGTTTCACCTGGACTGGAAACAGTGCTTTGGTTGCCCAGGACCCACCACTCAGGATGACTTCCCAATCCTAACCCATCTCCTGACGCTTGTTTTTCTTACTTCTCTCTCTCTTCTCAGTTGCTACTCAGGACAAAGTTGTATTTTATTCACTTAATTTGAGAAAGCCTAGTGATTTGAAAATACTTGTATGCCAGAACTGCATGCCCATTTTAGTTTACTTACAAGTTAGCACTGGCTCATGCAAAAAGGATGTCCCAAACATTTGGGGGATAGAAATGGAGGTGCATGAATCCCAGGACTTGTCAGGTTGGTTTTAACCAGTGCTCCTTCTTGTCCCAACTCCTGTGCCCACTGATGAGACATCCCAGCGATGCTGGTGCTCCTTTCCAAACAGGAAAATGCACTTAGCTTCCTCAGATGGGGATTGTTCTGTGCCCTGAAACACAAAACCTTAAATTCCTCCTACAACCACATTTCACTTCTGTGAACAGTTGAGCCCTCTTCCACATTTTTTGAACCAGGAAAAAAAAGGAGAATTATTAGAAGTAAAACATGTTATTAAATGGGAGCTGGCATGTGTCAGGCTTATTGATGGGAACTTGCATAAAATGTGATATTACTTCATTCCTACCTTAATTGAAGATATTTTCAGCCTAAGTGATGTGTAACTGCTCAGTGATTTAGCTCTCTTTTATGAATAATTATACTGCGTGTATTCTCTCTGGATATTTCCATTGATACATAGGATAAGTGTCTCTCAGAATAGCCTGCAAAGAGGTCAGGCAGATCCCACTTTATTGAATCACTTTGAAAATAGTATATTTTGCCTTCTCAAAGTCAATGGTTAATTTAATAAACACAATGAGAAACCTTTCAAATGAGAGGAACATTCCCTCCACTTATGATCTAATTCCCTGGACACCCACTTACTAAAGATTTGACAGGAGTAACATGAAGCTACAGCATTCACTATGTGGTTCATTTTTTATCAAACAAGACAGAAAGAATGAAGCCTTGTCTGTATTTGAAAGCTGTATCGTGTTTCTGCCATTTCTTTAGGCAGTCCTACAGAAACCTTTCAGTTCTCCCTTTCTCATCTTCTGCAGGCTAATGCATTAGCAATAGCTTTTCTGTGATTAACAAAATGATGGTGATTTTTGCGTGAACCATAGGAAGAATCTCATTCTTACCTGTGTACTCATGAAATAACCAATTTCAAACTGTGATGAAAACAGAAATAATTACAAACACTTCAGCAAATAAAGAAATCTTCAAGAACTGTGTTTAATATGAAACACCACACAGAAAATTTCCTAGGCAACAGGCCAAGCTGAGATTAACTGGATCTTTTTTTAAGAGGCGTTTGTAATGTAAATTTAAAACCAAACAGTAAAAAACACTTTGACGAACCTTTACATTATTGCCACAATCTGCAACTAGACCCAATAAAATAATAGACAGGAAGGCTGCCAGCATCCCAGCCAGGGGTATGCAAATGTCCTATTCTGCAGCTCGCTGATAGCAGCTGGAGAGCTGAATTTAAAAGCACCACTTCAAAGCTTTTCTAGGAAATAATTGAACACTTAATGATTTTAAAGTTCCATGATAACTCTAAAGACAAATTGTTGTTTAAATTAATTTAACTAATGCTCAACACATGTGTCTGGAAGATGCTTCTCTGTGCATATGTGTGTGTGTGGCTCTGCTACAATGATGACTAAAAGAAGAAATGCGGTGGGGCATGGGGCTTTTCCCAGGGCAACCGGGCAAGCTGGGTAGGTGGTTGTCTCTAGATGAGGTGAAAATTCCTCCTTTCAGACTGCAGAGTTACTTTGATATCGTTTATTTGGTGCCAACTGGGTCTGCTTACAGACTGAACTAGGAGGGCATTTTTCTTCACAAGGGAACAAAAGACCCAGACTGACCTACAGCAAAGAAGAAACGGCTTTTGCTTAAAGCATTGCTAGGTGACTTTGGTGTTTCAGTGTCGGCTAAGTTGGCTTCCTCCAGTTTGGGTGAGAGAAGACAGGAAGGTCAACCAGCAACACCAGGATGCGGCAAGTACTGGGAATTCCATCTTTGTGCCCGAGGTGTGGGCTAGAAGGGGCTCCCTGCAGAGCTGGCACTGGTGATGGGGGTCCCGGGGCGAGGCATCACAGCAGGGAACATAGCTTGAGCAAGGGGTGTGAGGGTGTGCATGGGGAGGGTTATCCGGTAGATAATTATCCACAGTAACTTCCACAGGTTGCTCTAGCAAATTGCTTCTCACACAGTTTTGAGGTCATTTCCCCTCCCAGAGCAGTTATACTATTGCTTCCCTTTTCCCACCCTCTGTCTCTGGTTATTTAGATGAAAAAGTCTGCAAAACATGGGCTGTACCTCTGTAGGTGAACCCAACAGGCTTCACACAGCTTTGCTCTGAAGTCAGCTATCTCCTGTATGAGGTGAGAAATAGCAATTTGAGGAAGGAGATAAACTCAGTAAGAGAAAGCAATCAATCCCAAACTCTAGTCCAACTGTGCAGAAACCCCCCATTAAAACTGCAGCTGTGTTTTCACAGTGTACCAATGCTATTGGTGAGGACATAAAAAATGTATGAGGATTCTTGAGACAGAAGTGAGGGAAATGTGACAGAAGCCTTCACGCTCAGAAAAGGTGGGAGAAAGATGCATGGGAAATGATAATTCACAATTTCTCACAGAGTGCTAAAGGGCACCCATCAAAATGGTGGGGCAGTCCATTTAGAACAAAAAGCAACTCTGTTCCACACCACCTGAAATGTGGCCTTCATCATCCTGGTATGTGTACCTTCATTACATTAAGTGAAGGTCGCCATGTGCTCCCCTTGTTTCTGCTCACTTCCCATGTCCTAAGGGAACTTCATTTCCACCACCTCTAGGTATCTGCACAACATTTGGCATGAATTGCCACCTTTGCTCGTCATCTCTTCTGGTCCAGGGCTCACTGTGATTTTGTCTGCCCTTCTACGGGTCAAGCTCAAAGTATGCTGAATCATAGAAACATAGAATAACAGAATCATAGAAACATAGAAAGTCTTGGGTTGGAAGGAATCTTAAAGATTGTCTAGTTCCACCCCCCCCCCCCCGA
>NW_010098608.1:77271-95950 GCF_000699245.1 Pterocles gutturalis
CTCATCCAGCCTGGCCTTGAACACTTCCAGGGATGGGGCATCCACAACTTCCCTGGGCAACCTGTTCCAGTGCTTACCACCCACACAGGAAAAAATGTCTTCCTAATATGTAATCTAAATCTACCCTCTTTCATCTTAAAATCATTACCCCTCATCTTATCACTACATTCCATGATAAAGAGTGGTTCCCTCTACATCTGTCCTGTAAGCTCCCTTCTGGTACTGGAAGGCTGCTATAAAGTCTCTCCAGAGCCTTCTCTTCTCTAGGCTGAACAACCCCAACTCTCTCAGCCTGTCCTCATAGGGGAGGTGCTACAGCCTTCTGACTGTCTTTGTGGACCCACTCCACCAGGTCCGTGTTCCTCCTGTGCTGAGGACTCCAAAGCTGGATGCAGTACTCCAGGTTGGGCATCACGAGAACAGAGTAGAGGGGGAGAGGCACCCCTTGATCTGCTGGTCATGCTTCTTTTGATGCAGCTCTGGATATGGTTGGCTTTCTGGGCTGCAAGTGCACATTGCCAGCTCACATTGAAATTCTCATCAACCGATACCCCCAAGTCCTCCTTCTCAGGACTGCTCTCAAACAATTCTCCGCCCAGCCTGATTTGTGCTTGGGATTGCACCAACCCAGGTGCAGGACCTTGCACTTGGCCTTGTTGAACTTCATGAGGTTTGCATTGGCCCACCTCTCAAGCCTATCAAGGTCCCTCTGGATGGCATCCCTTCCCTCCAGCATGTCCACCACACCACACAGCTTGGTGTCATTGGCAAACTTGCTGAGGGTGCACGCAATCCCACTGTCCATGTCTCCAACAAAGATGCTGAAGAGTTACTGTATAGTGTCAAGGGCAAAATAGTACTTACCTTGTAGATAAATAAGAATTTTCAGCTGACGGGTCTCTGAATTAAAACACGTGGCCTCAAAAGGCTGTAAGTCATGTTCCGAAAAAATTATCCACGAAAGTGATGTATGGAAAAAAGTTTGAGAGCCTTGCAGCATGAAAAGGGGAAAGAGAAATTCCAACCAGTCTGGTCTTGTAGAGGGATTAATCCTTCTTTATAAATTAGACTCTTTGTATGTATGAAACATGTTTGATCAGATTCCAAATCATGGCAGTAATTTGTGCCAAGTGGGAAGCTGAAGAGTGGAGGAATGTCTGATATTTAAATATTTTACAAGCCTTTCATCTGGGTTAATATTTTATTACCAGCAAATATGCCTCTTTGCTAAAGAGTCTACAACTACTACTCACCATGGTGAGATATGGCTGGCCTTGCACAAAGTTCAAGAAAAGACAAGAGCTGAGGGAAACACTGATGCCACTCATTTCTTCTTTCCTAAGGACAGACTGAACTCATTCACATTGATGAGTGCTTGCATTCTCTGTGCCTTGATTTGCAAGTCTGAGCCACACAGTTCAGCTTTTTTCACATTCACATTGATTTCTTTATTATATACCAATCTTTGTGTGGCTACATCATCCTAATCACACCAGACTGCTGGGTCTGTGCCTGATCAGGATAGCGCTGGCAAGTCAGCTGGCAGCTCGGTAGGATGGAGAGGTTTGCCACACTACATATAAAAGCAGTTCAAGCCTAGCCTAGCTCTGATTAACTGGTTGCTGGTGGGACAGGCACGCCCATGATTTGTCCTCCTGTATCCACCAGCAAATGTTTCACTACAAAAGGTTATCAGCCTCTCCTTCTACAGGGAACACAAGTGCAGTGAGCTGTGGTAAGAGGCACACCACCAGGTCTCTGACAAGATCAGGCATAGTTATGGTAGGGCAACCAGCAAGTTCCTTGACCACAGCATGTAAGGGTGAGGATATTCTGCTTTTTTTTTCTGCAGCTTAAGTCTGTGAAGCTGGAGCCAAACTTTCAGAACATTTCTTGGATAGACTATGCACCCAGAGGGGTGAAACGGGATGGTGCCACCGCTATTGTCACCTCTATACAAACAAAGCAGATGTTGTATACCTGACTGAAGGAGTCTGTGTCCTGCACAGTCTGGGACACCTCTGCTTCTGGAAAAGCAGGATGTTCTTGGGTCACCAAGCACTCTTAATATGATTTCATGTTGGACTGTCTCCACTCTTTGCTCTCCTTTCTTTCTTCCATTTAAAGGAAAGCAATTCCGGGAGCAAAGAATAGGACCTTGGAAGATGGTTAGCTCAGGTCTCAGAGTGCAACGGCCAGAACAGGATGCAGGAATAGACTCTGTTCTGTGTTGCAACCCGATCCAGCCATGAGCAACTATCTTCAGTATGGAAAATATAGACAATCATTAAAAAAAAAAAAAAAAAAGACAGTTTCTCTGGAAAGACATTTTCTCTGGACAGCTGCTTCTGAGGAGCGTATCAGTCAAACAGTAGCATAGGGGGCATAGGGGTGAGCTGGCAGGCTGGGAGTAAGGGAGGCTGCAATGATAATATAAATCAACCACATGAAAAACTGATATATTAAAGTAAATGACTGATATATTAAAGCAAAACTTGTGGCGAATTTGCCTAATTGTATGATGCTACCAAGTCCTGAAACTTTAATTTTCTTGTATTTTTATGCATATCTTGATAGTCGCATTCAGTCTTGCTGGTTGGCCAGCTTGTAGTGGAATATTTATTCTACCAGAAATACTAAAATTATTTTCTTCCTGTATTTCAGTTGAGGAATACACAGCAGAATATCTGGAATTTGCATGAAATTTAGTATTTGTAGAGATCGTGGTAGTGACTAGGACCACCCTACTTTAGTTCCTTCCTCCATTCTTTTGAACTGTATGTCCTACTAAATTAATCAAAAAATTGGGGAGCCCTCCAGTGGCTAAAATTATAGAGCCTAAATTACCAGTGTTAAAGAGGTATCCAAACATCCTAGGGTGTCTTCAGACTTCGTAAAAATTCCATAAAATTTTAATACAGAGCTTCACAAAATGTTACCTTTCTACAGAAGAGACAATTTTTAAAAGGTCAATCCAGTTAAGTACACGTGGAGATACTTAAGGAGAAAATATTTCCCTGAAAGTTCTTTTCAGAAAACACCCCCACATGCAACACATAAAATATCAACCTAAAGTTCTTAGACATCTCCTTTTAAATATAAACTTCAGGAATTTGAGAATGTTCTGCATTTGGTAATAAAGTTGCTCTCCTATTCCACAGACTCTACTTGGGATGCTGTTTCTCGTTCTCCCCAAAAAAAACAACCCTCTGTGTGTGTGGGAAATCAGACTCTTGATCTTCGACAATCTCTATATTGATCCTTTAAAAGCCTGTATATTGCAGATCTATCATGAAATTATGTCACCAAAGGTCTCTGTTAAAAGAAGGGAGAAAAGTATGCAAATCTAAACCCAGTTTTGCAGGCTAAAGCTGTAGCTTATTGAGGTAAACAAAAAGTGTTGAGGGACTCTGTTCTGGATCCTCCTTGATCTCACTTCTGAAAAGCTCATTGATTTCCATGAGAGGAGATTTGGACCAAAAATCTGTGGGCAGGTGTTGAGAAGAAAAATACAAATTTTTGCCCTTAAGATAGTTACTATGTCCTACTATATGCCTCACATTTTCGCTAGATTGGCCATGTAATTAAGCACTGAGGGAAAAAAAGTAATATTTTTATCAATGAGGACATTTGAAACCATTTTATCTATGCCTTATTCCAACAAACTAAGGACCTGATGCAAAGCCTGTTTAAGTCAATAGCTTTTGGCTTGGGTTCTTGGAGAGGGATAAGTGGATCAAACTAAGAAAAAGGCTAAATCTCCCTTGAGCCAGGAGACCATCTTTGTGCAGGAAGCAACTGCTGGACTACTGGCCAGATTTTCTGTCAAGTGGGTGGAGATGACCAGCCCAGAGCTTGAGCTCTGGGTCACCTGCGGCTTGTTGTCAGCAGCAGAGCAGCCATGAAGCAGAACCAGTCTGGTCACTAGCCCAGGAAGCTTCCTGCCCTCTAATTAGCCATGAAATTACATCGGTGCCTTGAAAGACCTCCTGGTACTTTTTTTTTCCCCCCTCCTGTCAAACATGGCAACAGGTTTCTGTCGCCTTGTAAACTGCTCCACAGCCTATAGGTAACTGCAGAATTTCATAGGCCACCTGAGACAATATCCCATATCCCAGACCCCACATGTGGACGTACATCATACTCCTACCATACAACAGGAGGGCTGCCCCATCACACTGGCTTATCTGTCACCAACCCTGTCAGCCCTGGACTGCAGGGAATGACAGCCACCATAAGAAAGCTGGAGCATCAGCTTCAACCTCAGGGAAACATCCTCCTTCCCGAGTATGTCGACAGCTAACTTCTCCTTTGCTGCACTGCGGGCCACTGCACTGCTGCCATCAGCTGCTGCTGCTGCTGAAGAGCAGTCTCAAAGGCCCTCTCTTGACTGCCATTGCTGCAGAAGTCCAGCAGCTCTTCCCCAAATAAAAGGAGGTGCACAGCATATCCTTCCATCATCTGCACAAGCACTAAAATAGCATGGGGTGCCTACAGGTTGAAAGCAGTCTGTGTCAAGAGCTGTCAAAAGCTGTGGTTGCCACAGGGATAATTGGGTTGTGCCAGCTGTAGTTGATGGATACCAAGCTGATGAAAGGAGACAGGATAATATGCCTTCTGTTGTTTAATTAAGGATTTTCTAAATCTGCATAAACTGAAATCTCTGGATGCTGAAAACCACCCAAATGCACCCCAATATCCATAGCAAGGAGAGAATTCTGGGGAAACAGGGTTCCTCCCAAAATGTGCATGCACCTCAGTAAAGCACCCCCTGCACAAGAAAAGGCCATTTGGCGATGCTCTTGCCCTTTATTTCCTGCTGAGCTGCTCCCTGCAGATTAATGTTTGTCAGAATCTTCCTTTATCAGAGGGGCTGCAATCTTTACTTAATACCCTGAGGGAGGGACATCTTGGGTTATTTTGCACAGCACAAGTGATTGAAATACAACAGCAAACTGTTAACATGATCCCAAAAGTACTGGCTCACAGCCCAATATCTTTTCTACAGTCATTTCAAAGAGGGTGATTAATAGCATGTCAGTGAGCTGCTCTGTATACCGAACACTACTTGAAAGACTGTAAATAGATAAAACCAAACGATCAACAACCATATACCAAAAGAAGGACAGGTACCCGAAGGGTGCTGGGAATCTCAGTTGTTGAATTCTACTTTTATTGTTGTTAATGGTAGGTATCAAGAGGAGATGAATAGCTCCCAAATCAAATTTGCAGCTAATCTCATAGTAGGAGGAAAAGACTCTATCATGCAGGCAGTAGCCTTATCTGGAGGATATAGTAATAAAATCCAATCTGGACAGCACAAGCTAATGCACCCAGAAATAATGAAGAAATGTGTAGCTGTTTGATGGGGCTGGAGGTGTCTGGAAAGTAGCAACGTTGGGAAAGTGCTCGGTATAGCGATGTGGGGTGGAACCGGAAAACCAGCTGTAAGCTCGCAGTGTGGCACAGCAATAAGTCTGGGCAGTTTATAAAAGCAAGGCTCACAGTTGTGAGTCTGGGCGATGTGAGAGGGGTAACGCTCATCTCACAGGGCTGACATGCTTGGGAAAAAAACCAACAAAACAGAACAAAACAAAACATTTCTATGCCATCAAGTATTACAATTCTGAAAAAGGAGCCAGTGATCTCAGGGTGGAGGGTTTCTCTCTCACACACCTCCCTCTCCGAGCTCTGCCCCGCAAACCTTACCCAATTTTACAGGGAAGGGACCTGCTCCTGGGGTCAACTCCCTCCCAGGAGGAGCAGTGGTGGCACAACCTTCCACCCCAGACAGGGTCCCTAAGGCACCCACTCTTGCAGGGGTGTTGGCAAGTGCCCTGCAGCCCAGCTGTGCTCTGGTCCTCAGCTGCAGAGGTGACGGGCATCATCAGAAGAGGTGACAGGAAGGGGAGCACAGGTGCAGCATCTCCTGCCCAGCCCCAGGTAAAGCAGAGCAGCTTAGGAAGAGGAGGAGGGCAGAGGAAGCAGAGCAGGTCTGCACTGACTAGTGCTGGGCACAAGGCTGGTCTCACAGCTACAAAGATAGTTCTGGCACCTCATAACTGTGGTATCGCTTGGCAGAAGTCACATCTGTCCTCATCACAAACATGAGAGGATGGGACAAGATTCAGAGGCAGATAACCAGGACCTTCCAAGGTGTGGAAAGGCTTTTATACCAGGAGCAGCCATGGAGACCTGGACTCTCCAGACCAGGAAAGGATGTGTCCAAGGATGCATGTGTTCGATGTCCACCAAGAGGCATGGGAGGGTGGGTAGGGAATGACTGTTGGTTGTCCCACGTGAGGACCCAGTGACACCCGAGGGTGCCCAGTGCAGAACTGGCAAAAGGAAATGGTTCTTCACAGAGACGGGGAAAAACATTTATATTGGATCAAAAGCAACTGGGTGAATTCACAAACATCCACTGTAGGCATTTAAATGCCAGAATAACCCTTCTTGATCAGGAGCTGCACATTTTTGAAGGCTGGAAAAATACCCTGGGAAAACATGCCTAACCTGTTCTTACATGTTCTTACACGTCTGCTAAGACCATGGTCAGAGGCTCGATACTGGGCCAAACTGACAAACAACCTTACTCAGCACAGCCACTCTGATGTCTCTGATGATGTACACATGCCATAGGTTTCTCTGTACCTTTCCTCTTGCACAGTCCCTCTTGCCAAAGCACGAGAGTGCACCAGGTCACTCCTGGTGCCTTGCTTCTCTCTGCTTTGGTTGAGACAGCTGGTCGCAATCAAGATGTTCATTTCTGTGGCTCCAGTAACCACCTCTTACCACAGTCACTATCTTCTCCAAGGTAGGCCAGGCAGGAACTGAGGGGAATCTGAATATCTAAATTCTAGGAAAAATTAGTTTTTCTAAAGATTTTGGCACTTACTTCATCCTTCTGGGAAGAAGTCTTCCTGAAAAATTATTTTCAGTTTCCTCTCTTGAAGTCACTCGCTCTGAAAACCACTTTCAGGTCTGGTTGGTGATACCTTTGACTGTAGACCCCACAGTCCCAGCCTTGGCCAGGGCAAAGCAAATTACAACTGGACTGTTTTTCAGGGCTCTCTCTACAACTTCCCAGTGACAAGTCGCTTCAGGTCCTAGACACTCCTCTGGCTAAAAGCAATGGCTCTCGCAGAAGCCCATCTTGTACCAACCAAAATAAGCCCAGCCCTAAAACAAACACGTGCTGTTTGACTACACACTGTTACTGAATCAGGGCATCAGGTTATGACCACTCTCCTCTCCCAGGTGCACTGGGCTTGGATCAAGCCCTTGCTAGTTCGCAGGTGGAACTGGCACTGGCAGCTCACCAGGGTATGTGCTGCATGTTCAGCTTCTGTATTTCTGCCCCGAGGTACACTCCAGCTGCTTTTGAAGATTGTAAAAATAATCAATAATAGATTAAACTGCACATTTTATTCAGGCACCAGGTCTGCTTACACATAATGAGTGTTTATAAACTAAGGAAGGCATTCCAAAATTATATAAATGCTTTGGTAAACCTGAACCTAGATTTTTTTTGTAACTGCAAGCTCTTTGATACTAATTTTATTGTGCTTAGGGATAAATTTAAATCACTAGCACAGTTTCGGATGGGTTTGCCTTTATCACATTTGGAAACAGGGGCCTAGTCCCTCCTCACAGTACTATTTCTTAGTGATGTGCTTTTGTCAGTGAAGATGAGTTGGTAAAGACATGAGGATTACATTTAGATTCAGCTGTATTTGTAGTTTAAACATGCGGGAAATGAGATGAAGGGAGGAAGAGCTTATGCTAATCCAAACAAATGGGAGAGCTTGTAAAGTTTCAGATGGTTTATTTGAAATCACATTAAATTCTGTTTGCAACCTGATGCATCTGTGAAACTGGGGCTGCCAAAATACGTTTACCTGTTGTAATGCAACCACTGCGGGGCTTTTAATGAACTTGCACAGCCACGGGGATGCTTAAATCATGTGCTGCTTATGCAAAGCACAATATAATTTGTTAAATAACTAATCCACAAAGCCCATCTTTTAACTCATTCAGGCTGGCAAATGAGGGCAGAAAGACAGAAGTGGCCAGCTTGTGGCCCCACAGCAAACCTGCTGGATTTGGGATGACAGTGCAGGAATCTGGCATTATCTTCCCAAGCCCTAATTGCCCTCCCAGGGCTGCAGTGAGTCTGTACCTTGGCATCCTGAATGAGTGATTAAACACTGTCAACAGTGTGTCTCCCATCTCCAAAGAAGAGATTACTTTGCAGAGGAAAACAACACTGCCTGGGTAGCTAATCACCTCTGTCCTGTTTGAAAGATAATGTGGGCCCTGCTTCACACTCCTGAAAATCCTGCCGCTTTGGCTTGGCTGTTTCTGGGAGATGATGCTCCCTATGCCAAGTACTCCATCAGCCCCAGTCATATCCTGTCCCATCTGAGTGGGACGGTGGGTCTTGAAGCTGTTGAGGAGATGAAAACCACAGAGCTCCTCCACCCTGAGCCAAAGATTTGACTTTTCTAGTTGCAGGGTTAGCAAGAGTAAATGGAATGGTCTGGTTTGTGTTAACTTCATCTTTCTTGCCTGAGGTAGAAGAAAATGGATAAAATAGGGGTACTAGAAGAAAACATCTTGCCATGGATTGGTGGAGCGTTCCTCTTTGAATGGCGAGCTGCTCCCATTCAGACTTTGCAGGTGCTGCCCAGACCTACAGAAAGAGGACACTACCCTACATATATTCACCTTTTCCATTGGCCTAATGAGCATTTCTCTGAGGAATCAGAGAGGATGGCTCACTGGCTTGCTCACAGGCAGTCTTCACCACTCCTCAGTGAGCAATCCCAACAAGGCACTAAAATGACACTATGCCTATGTCCCTCATGCAGCCATTCAAAGCTGTGCATGCAAAGTACTTCTGAATGGAAAGCATTTTTCCTTTTTCTAGGAAATCATCCTTTCCATCAACATGTCTTTTCAACTGATCATTTGTCTAATAAATAAATAAATACACATTTGGGATTTTTTTGAAGTTTTTATCTACTTTTGTTTCTTTTCCTCCTCCTTACTGCTTTAAAACAGGCCTCCTGGCCTCACTTCACAATGCTGAAAAAAGTGTAATGACATTTCCAATATTCAATATTTTTGTTGAAAATAATTTTTAATTAAACACATTTACTATTTCTCATCTCTGTGTGATGTCTGATTTCCTAACTCCTTAAAATGATAAAAAAATTGGTCTGTTCAGAGATGCTGGCCCAAAGCCCATCACACCCACAGATTGTAGTTTTATTATATGAATTGTTTGCTTGATTCTCCATACTGTGGAATTATGAACTTAGTTTAACGAAGAAGAAAAAAATCTGTTACATAAGCAATCCCACCAGAACATGGAATTAAAGGACAAATCCAATCTAGGCAACTCAGGGGAGGGACATGTATTTACTCTCTGAGATTACCTCTTAGCAAGTGGTAAGACACCACAGGGAGAGGTGCTGTTATGAAAACAAAACACAGATTGCTGGAGCTAGAGCTGAACTGCTCCAGAGCATACCAGAAAATACGTCAGCCTCTGACTTCTGCCACTTGCTCCCATGTAAGATTAGCAGGTATCCTGCATAGCATGGGTAAAAAAAATAAAGTAAATCCCGTAATACCTAATTTTGCAAGATGCAAAACAGTTCAGGTAGACGTTAAATGATCTCAAGTCTTGATTTCAGTGAAAGCTAAAAGTGCTTTGGTATGCCAGCAGACTAGGCAGAGGAAGGAGGAGGATGTGCTCAGTGCTTTCAACAAGAAGCTCTGCACATGCCAGCTTTCTTCTGCTATGGATGGGATGAGACATAGGCAGTATTTCTTGGTGAGTTGTGGGTATTTCTGCGAATTGTTTTCATGACCTTGCAGCAATTCCAACAGATAAGATTACATTTTCCTCCACCTTCTTTTATAAACCACACATTTGTGTCTTGTAGGCTTAGGAACATAGCTGTCCCGTCACATTGCTCGGTACAACATCATGTTTCTTTCTTGCTTTCTCTGGTGACCTAATCTAACAATGTGCAAATACTTCTTGGTTTCACTGTATCTACTTTGTACTTCCTGATACCACAAACTAAAGACAAACAAGAGATGAACTGTTTCTGTATCTTTCCTTTTCCCCCAAATTGACATAGCAGCTTCGTTGTGAGTATGCCCATATTTTCCAACCTCGGATTTTCAGGGTCTTCACATTCTGCCTCTCAGCATGCCCTGACATGCTTCTGCCTTGATGATGCTGAGCAGTGGGGGGGTCTGGTCTCTTATCACACACCTCCCTTCCCCAGGGAGCTGTGGGCCAGGTGCTCCTCCACCTGTCCCATCAGTAGAGCCCAATTCAAGGGCGATGTCAAACTTGTGCTGAGGAATGTGCTGCGACGGCTGGGTGTACGTGACTGCCTTTCTCCACGAAGGCACAGTCCCGTATTTACACTGCTTCCTTTTGCATGGGATAAATAAATGTTTATTGAGGGCGAGAAAGCACAAGAATGAACTTGCCTCTGTAGAGCCACGGTTACAGCTGGCAAGCGTGGGCACGGAGAGGACAGATCTGAGGTGTGCTCCAGGGGAAGGGCTTGGAGCACAGCCTGTGCCCTGATCCCAGAGGGGTGTTGCATCCACCGTCCCTGGGTCACCCATGATCTCCTTTTCTCTTCCACTTGGTGTTTAGCACTGCCATGAAAAGAGGGACAGCTTCTCCAGGAGAAAACGCGAGTGCCCCAAGTCCCATCTCTCTGTGTGTTACAGCCTGGGGAGGTGGGAAACGCTGACCTAAGATGTCTTGAGCAGGAAAGAGCTTTTTGCCACCTGTCTGCATGTGTTGGCTACATATTCAAAACACCAAAAATACTTCAAAAATACCAAAGGGAGGAAGATACAAGGATTTTAGGCATCCATCTCCAGAAGAAAGCAGAGGCTTGCAAATTTTTAAGAGTGCCGGCTCCTGGAACTCTGCCCTGAGATGGGCATGGCTTAAGGCACACCCTACCCTAAATGTTTTCTTTGGGCTATTTTGCAAGCCTCGCTGTTGGCACGATGACTCCTCCAGCACCCGTCAGCTCCAGCACAGGTCACCAAATCAGCCTGGGCACTGCCCTGCCTTGGGCTTGGGCTCTCTTAAATGTGAATGAGCATCGCTGCCCCTCACAGAGGAACCTAAAAGAGAGAAAAGCAGCTGACCCCACAGTGATACGTGACACAAGCTCCCGAGAAGGCTAGCGCTGATCATATGGGCAGCCCTGTGTCCATGGCGGTGGCATCCAATGCAGACAGGATGCTGCCTGGTTTCGGCCTACGTTCTCTCGCTGTTTTCCAGCCCGTGGTGAGCACAGCAGTGAGCGGGTGGCCATGCCAGCAGCGCCAGCGATGCTTTAGGCATACAGAGTCTCCGAGCTGTGCAATGGGATGTACCCTGCTCAAGAGGGAGTTAGATGTCACTGTCTGAGGACTTTTCATCCATGGACAGCCAGCCACCGGTGGCTGCTTGGCCAGCAAGATGCCGGTGGAGTGCTGCTTGCCAGGAGAAGAGGAAGCTCGTGCAGTGCAGCCAGCCGGGGGTGAAGACTGGTCCTTGGCAAGGGTGGGCAGGCTAATGAGAGAAGCAGATCCAATTTAGCAGATTTCGTGTGCACTACAGAGCATGTAAGCACTGCAAGGGCAGGCACCTGCGTTCAAGGAGAGCCTTACGTGGCAGCTAGCCCAAGGGCTCCTCTCTCTGCTGAGGTACTGTTGGTGCTTCTCTTTGCTTGTAAATGGCTTCCTCCATCACCTACCAAGAACACATACAGAATATGAAGCAGGTATCCAACTAAGTCCTAAGGATGCATTAATCAGTTTTTAGAAATGGCAGCAACTTCTTCCACCTGTTTCTTTCATCTGTTAGAGTAGATGAAACAAATTAGCTACACTGCTGTTTTAAATCACGATTAATTTCAACAGAGTCTGTATTTTTGTCACCTGAGGTTTGCAGGCAAAAGTATTATTCTTAGTTAGATCAACTGGTATGGTTTGAAAAGTAGCCAAGGTTTGAGACATATGGTTTGTTTTTTAGATCTGGAGTGGAAGGAGAACAACTAATACATTTCTTTTGCAATATAAGTGAATCAGAGTGATTTCTTCACTTGTTTTGACAAAACTTTACAAATTTTTGCACCTGATTTTCACATGAGGTGAATATCAGAAAAAAACCACAATGTTTTCAGTTATCATTAGTAATGGAATAAATATGGTCAAAAGAAGCATTCACAACCAAAAGTCCTTTTGTATTTATTACCAAAAAAAAAAAAAAAAAAAGCATATTCCAGACTGGAATCAGTCAATGAAAACTCCTTATTCAAATAACATATCCTTATAGCCATATTCAAAACCTATTTAAATCAGTGGCCATATCTCAATAAGATGCAAATGACTTTTGAAGGGAGTTCTTTAAAAAAAAAAAACAAAACAAAAAGAACAAACCACCAGGCTGTCACCAGGCTGCTACTGGTGAAGCTTCCCCTTCCTTAGCTTGAATAACAATAATGATTGCAAACACTTAACTCCTTTGCAGGTTCTTCTTCATTGGCTCTTGCAAGGAGAGAATGAATACTTACCCTACACCCTTAAAGTTCAGAAGATATGTGTTACCAGATACTCTAGGTTGCACTGTGAGGGCTCCAGCAGCTCTGGAAGAGAGAGCAGAAATGCAATTGATTCTCACCCACTGCCATAAATTCATTGTTTCTCTCCTGTCAGTCACTGTCAGGGGTAATGTAGGAGAATGGTTGAGAAGCAGATGGCTCAATCTAATAAATTTTGCAGGCTCATTCTTAAACAAGTGAGGCAGTCATCACTGAAAGCGCTACATAAAAACCCTTCTGCCTGTTCTAATGTCAGCAGCAGCAGCACTGAAAATGCACTACACATCCCAGCTGGTTGGTGGGCTGGTCAGGTAGGCAATGCCAGCTCCTGTCAGGACTGACCATAGCCCACTTCTCAATTCCCACAACAGTGGCACACGTTTCTCCCTTGCTAGCAAACATCTCCTGGGGGTGGGGAACCAAGAAGAAACCTGGTGGATGTGAAGAAATAAGAATATATTGCTGTTCAAACTGTCAGTTTGCACCTACTTTGATGCTCACTGATAAAATGGCATGTAGGATTGTCAAGTCCTCTTTAGTACACATAAAAAATGAGGACTAATTGGTAGATGGTGTTGCCGGTGGTTTTGCTATTCTCAGTGGGACTCTCTTTTTCACTTCCCAACATCTCCAGCAGCTATTCTCAGCATTAGGTTGGGTAGGCCCGAGCAAAACGCTGAGTATGCTTCCAATAGCTTTTCCAAGCAATGGTACTTTATGGTATGTATATATCCACATACGCACTATCTGTGTATGCATTATTGTTAGACAGACCCACTTTGCAGCTATGCCAAGCAACTCTTCACTGAGGAGAGTGCAATGAATCAATCCCTGTGGTAAATAGAATCCGGGTAGGGGAGGAAATCTGTCTTTGTGTATTCCTGTAAGTGAAATATTTAACATATTCTGGAGACAAAAGTTAGTTTTCTCACATTTCTCCCATTTTGCAAAGATAGTAGTGCATGCATACTTATGAGAATATGAAACTGATGGGGAATAATTATGCTATTCCGGATAGTAGTAAAAATTGCTACTTTTTAGTCACTTTTAGCCTGAGAACCACTGTGAAGATAGTCACTCAAATGTTTAAAAAATAGATTCCTGAAGAATAGAGGATTCCTGAAATTTCTGAAGGTCCACAGAAAGTGTATTTGATTGCCTAGATTTTTTTTGTTATATATTATATAGAATATACTATATGTATTATAGATAGTATGTATAATTAGATAATGCATTTTACATGCTTTTTTTTAAAAATAAAACATACAGTGAAGCAGGTAAACGATTATTGCACTTGTTTTGCCTCAGGACAGAAAGTCCCAAGCAGTTCCGCATTGCAGGCTAGAGCAGACAGTGTCTTGCAGGACACTCACCAGTACAACAAGGCAGCTGTCTTACAGGACTTCACAGTTATCCCTGAGGAGAAGGAAAAAATTCAAACAACTGCTAACAGAGTTTCAGAGCAAAATAATTTCAAGATTTCTCCTTCAGCTCACATTGCAATTATATGAAAATTTTGAGTGATTCTTAAGCAATAATTTCCTGACTAAATCTGAAATTTTGATGGTTTTCTCTCTGTCTATATTCTTGTAAAAAAGCAAACTATTTGGCTGAACATTCTTGAAAAGCTATTTTTGGTATGCATAACTGACCACAACTTGCAAATGTTACATATCAAACTGCAACTCAGCATTTTAAATGTTGTTTAAATACCTTCAAAGTTATAATCACTTCCAGGTTGCAGAACACTCTCTGTGCAATACTAAAATTTTTAAACAGAGAACCTTTCCTGTTAAATCAGCCTTGAAAAAAAAAAAGGCTCTTGAACAGCTGATGAAAGGGCACTCTGCTCAAAGACAGGAAGCCCAATTGACCGACAGACAAAGCAAAACTCTTGATGCAACTGTGGTATCTCCCATTTGCTTAGGGAACCCCAAGCTAGTGCCATATGTAATAACTATAGACATAATTAATGCAAATCATGCACTGCTGCAGGAAGATGAGCTTTCCAGAGCACTTGTTTGTTGCTGGCCTCTACTTTTCCAGGCTGCACCTATTTGGGGAAACATTAAATATCTATTAAAGATGTCCTTTATACCTTGTCATTTGCTTCTGAGTTTTCCTGTTAAAGATTAAAAACAGCTGATACCTTCCACCTTCAAATAGATATGAAACAGGTGACAATTTTGAGACAGGGAAAGGGAAGAAAAGGAAATCACCTTTCTCAACTTAATGTTTGGAATTACTAATATAGTATTAGAGATGTTGTTTTATGATAGATGCTTTCACTAAGAACAGGCTCCCTACACACACTTTCATCAGATTGAGGAAGAGAATCTAAAATTTCAATGACCAAAAGTGCCTAATACATCCTATATGCCCCAGCACTATGGATTTACAGGTATATGCACTTCCTTACATAAATCTTTTTTCCTAACTAAAAATATTCCACCATGGATATGAAAATAATGTAGAATCCAAACAATACTTTTAATAAAATAGCAGTAGTATTCAAACCCTGCTGTGTTTGCTTACTGCAAAAAATTATTTTTGCAGAGGGACAAATAAGACATGCTACTACATAATTTACTTGCTTTCAATATACGGGTTATGGATTGAGAGTGCATTTAATTATTAGTTATGGACCAAACCTTCGGAAACTGGAACATTTCTAGTAGTACCCAAAGCAGAAGGTATGGGGGTTTGCTGTTTCTTTTGTGTATTTTTCCTACAGCAGGTATTTGGCCTATGAAAATATGGCAGGTCAAGAAAGCAGACTTGCAAGCCTTCTTCCAGATTCAAGAGACTGGGTCTGTTATTGTGATTTCAGCCCAAGCAGAATATCAAATTATGCTCACAAAATGCAGATATTCAATCCTTGCTCCAAGAAAAATATGCTTCAAGGCCCTGACCTGACTTACAGAGGTGGGCAATTCTATTCTTGCAGGTGATGCTATTGAAACCCAGGAAACTTTTCTCCTGGTGTAGTTCCTAGCAGGTAGAGATGTGCTTTTTTGGATTTGGGCCCTTGAATATTATTTGAAACACTTTGTGATGCATTCACATGTGGTGGATAACACATTACTTTATGTGGACTCCCACTGACTTCAAGGAGTCTGCTCACAGTACAAGGATCCATTCTGCAGTCAAAATCTGCCCTCAGGCACAATGTAGATTATCACAGCAAAAATTTCTTTTGAGCTGTGTTTGGGGAAAGCCCTGTGCACCTCTGTGGGTGACAGCTATCAGTGTGTTTGGTGCTGCTTCCTAGCTATTCCTGATGCAGGAAGAAGGAAAATCAGCATCAATTCTTCTTTTGAAGCTACAAGGGGGAGCACTGGCAGCACATTTCCCCCAAGCCACTGTGTGTACCGCTCCCACCTCTTAAGGTTGCAGACTTCTGGGTCCTGACCAGTGTGCTGCTCTGCCCATTTCTGAGCTTTGGTGAAGTTGTTCCTGCTCTTTTGAGTGCATTTTGGGCTCCAGTGCGATGCTAGGGACAGCAGGCTGAAGCTTCTAGCACAAACAGGATCCTCCCAGCTAAATTTAGGGTAAACTCCACAATACTCTATTGATTTTTTTTTTTCTTCTCAGTACTTAACTCAATTCCACTTCACTCCAGAAGGATAACAAAATGATAGGATTGCGTGTCCCATTTACCAGGATGCCATTCCAAGACAGCAACTGCTTGCTTGTAAAAGGACACAGGCTCCCCTCAATCATTTAGTCTGAATTTGTATGTGCACAGAAGCAGGTAAGAATTTCTGTATTAATTTTCAGTGGAATACCAGTGGTAATATGGCTGGCTCACTGTACAACTTTGAACAGTTGAACACCGACACTGCTTACAAAAGCAGAGACTTCATCCTGCTGAGATATTTGTCAACGTCTGTCAGAGTACAGGGAGGTATTTTTCACATCAGACACTTGCACATTGAAACCACATGATTGTTCAAAACAAACATAGTAGAAAACAACCATCTTTCTTTTGGACAGGGAGGGGAGGAAAGAGAGGATGAGAATCAGATCCTCTTACTCCATCTTAGTCATCTTGGTGAGGAACAAAAGAGTCCGGTCTCATGCTTAAGACTGAGATATAAATAATGTCACTTTTTGGCTTCCAGCACAACAGACCATATGTCTACACTGCAGTCAACACAGGTCGAGTGAGCAAACCTGAGTTAAGCTTCAACTCCCAGGCTGGATGCTGCTCCCAGGCCTGCCTTGGCAGCCAGGAGCTCAGTGCAGATTTACCTCTCTGATCAGCCAGCTCCTTGGGCAGAATCATTGCCACACCTATGGTCCAAGCAGTGCCTAAACCAGCTCCTAGCTTTGTCTCTCTGACCCTAACCAAGGTGAAGAAACAGTGCAAACAGCAAAAAAAAAAGGGGGGGGGCGAAGGAACAGTGAAAATTATAGAAATCAGTATTCTCCAGAAGAAGGGCAGTCACGGCAGCTGCTCTGGGCTAACCAGAGAGCCACAGTTTAGGACACTGTCTCCCTTTGTACTCAGGGACATTGGTCAGTTAGTCCAATCAGGCTTCCCTACTTCATTTCTCCTTTCCAGGCACCGCAGAGCTGGGTGCCCTGGGGGGGCGAAGGAACAGTGAAAATTATAGAAATCAGTATTCTCCAGAAGAAGGGCAGTCACGGCAGCTGCTCTGGGCTAACCAGAGAGCCACAGTTTAGGACACTGTCTCCCTTTGTACTCAGGGACATTGGTCAGTTAGTCCAATCAGGCTTCCCTACTTCATTTCTCCTTTCCAGGCACCGCAGAGCTGGGTGCCCTGCACGCTTTCCTCCTACTGATGCAGTGCAGATCAGGTAAAAGCAGAGACAGCAGGGAAAAATAGGGACGGTAGTGAGGAACTCATGAGGGAGGAGAAAGCAGAGGAAGGCGGTGAATGAATCACACTGGGGTTTCAGCAGTCACTGGTAAATGCAGTGTCTGAGGTGTGGGAGGCCTGGACCTCAAGAGACATGAGCAAACAGTGGTGTCTGAAGGCTGAACCATGCCAGTCTTAGCACAGTATCCCTCCATATTTCATTCCATGGGAAGGATCCTTTCATTAACCCTCCCCCAGAAGATACCAATGGCAGAATAACCTGCCCCCACTTCTGTGCCCCCCCACCATCAGTTACACCCAACTCCTCACACTCTTTTCCATGAATTTCTGGTAGACTCCATGCCACATTTCTTTTGTTTACCAACCAAAGGAAAATATCAGTGGACTAAACAAGTAATTTTGACTCCCTTTGGCATTTCTTCAAACATCATCAGCATGTAAGGTCCCAGGTAAGCAGGACACCTATGGTCCCCCCACAGGTGTCTGCGGCTGCAGCTCTTGTGCACACTCAGCTGCATGGAGGGTGCCTGGGACCCAGTCACAGCACCACATCCTGACAGGTGGGTACCCTAGCTCCTGTATGCAGGACAAAGTAAGCGCATCAGAGTATTTCACAGCTAAGCGATACGCAGTTACGGTCACAACCAGATTGAAGTTAGGGTTTTTCCAACACAGAATTATGGTGCAAGTTTTTACAACAGTAAAAGTCAAATGAGACCCACATTCCTCCTTCACTTGAGGGCGTACTGAGTTCCTGGCTTTGGTGTATGCATAATTACTTCGAGGTGATTCGGGTGAAGTTTAGTTCCTGCTCTACACTTTTTTCTCCTCTCCTGTCTCCCCTCAAGTCAGGAAAGTAAACATAGAAAGAACTCCACCAGAAAATTTGAGTATTATGTTTCTATAAAAGAATTTCCAGAAAGTAACAGGTGACTAATATTACTGATGCAACACAAATATAATAGGTGAATTTCAGCAGTAAATCACAATCATGGTACCTATGCCTTAGGGTATTAAGACGTGATGTAAACTTGAGAGCTTTAAAGAACTATGATCAGTGTTCCATTACCGGGATCTGAACGCAGTGTCTCATTAAAACAAAGGGGGAAAATGAAAATAACACTTTGAGTCTTTAAAAAGCTGCTGCATTCTGCCATACAAAAAAGATATCATAGAATCATAGAATCATTAAGG
>NW_010098609.1:0-425 GCF_000699245.1 Pterocles gutturalis
AAGGTCTGAGTAGATATGTTGGCCATGCCCCAGCTTGGTGTTAAACTAAGACCATCTCCACCTCTTCCTGAAGTCTTGTTTTTCGTTCAAAGGTAACACAATTTCATTAGACAGAAGCAGTGATGGTCCCCAGCTGGTCTGTGATCGTGATGCTCATTTAGCTGAAATCCCATGGCATTTCACTTTGTACTCAACTGTAGAAGCCCATGAAAAGAAAAAACAAGATTTATCTGTAGGAACCCACAAAAATAAATTAGATTCCTTTATGCAAGGGGAGGCAGAAAGATAACCTGTATAACTGAATGTACTGCAGAAGGAACTGAAATTTTGTGACTTGTGTGAGACAGCGGGTTAGCTGTCAAAAGTATTGAACATAATTTTTTTACTAAAGATTTCACTAAACTCTCAAGCATGGTGTTTATGTG
>NW_010098610.1:0-1593 GCF_000699245.1 Pterocles gutturalis
TGCCGTGCTGTGCTGTGCCGTGCCGTGCCCTGCTCCCCCCTCACCTCCCGCTCTGTCGGCAGGTCCCACAGCGCATCCATCCCCCTGACCGAGCGCGCCTTCTCAGCCTTCCCGTCGTTCAGCTCTGTGGGTGAGTGGCTGGGAGCGATAGAGATGAGCAGGTACAAAGACAACTTCACCGCTGCGGGCTACTGCTGCCTGGAATCGGTGGCCAGGATGACGGCCCAGTAAGTGCACTGGTTTCCTGGCATTAGCTGCACGTTGCTGGGTACGGCGTGAGCGAGCTCTGCTTTCCAGTTACAGTCAGGTGCCGCTGAACAGGAGCACAGATCTGCAAAAACACCTCTGAGAGCTCACTGGCGTGTGTTGGGCTGCATGTGTTGTGCTTCTCAGCTGCTGATTTTTGAAGCTGAGATTTAAACCTGGAGTTTGTGACTCTAACCTCTAGTTCCTGACAAGAGCGGCGTTGCCTGTCCCTTCCAGAAAGCAGAGTCGGGTCTAATGCCATTTCCTGGTGACCTGATGCACAGGCAGCACAGCTGGGAGCCGTCTCACAGCCGACGCCCGGCGTGCTGCAGGTCGCATTATCCCTGGGTTCCCGTCGGGTTCCCTGTTGCTCTGGCTGGGTCGAGTTGGGGGTTTCTTGCTCTGGCAGCTCTGCTGTAGGTGATGCTCTGAGGCTGTCGCTGCCCTGCCTGGGGACCGCTGGCGTCGGGGCACTTTGCCGTTCAGGTGGTTTTTCCCAGCTGACGCAAGGCTCGTTTTGCAGAGACGTCCTCAGCCTGGGGATTACGTTGGCGGAGCACCAGAAGACCCTCCTGAGCGGGATCCAGACCCTCCGGGCGCAGGTGATCCGGATGCACGGCCGGGGGGTGCAGGTGTGACGCAGCCCCACAGCAGTGCAGAGCACTGACCCCCACCCTGGGAGCAGACAGTCGGCCCCAGCCTCCGAGACCCCGCGGTCTCAGATGGGACGTCAGAGCCGCTGGGCTGCTGCCAGACGAGCCATTCCACGTGGCGAGAGAGCAGGGCTCCCCATCCCCTGTGCCGGGAAGCCGAGGATCGCGGTGTGCCGCGGTGGAGGGGCTCTCCCCAGCGCTGTCCTGCAAGATGAGTGGAACTGTACCGACGCTGTTTCACGTGGTGATGAGGTGGACAGGGTGGATGGACGTTTGTGCGCTGTCTCAGTCCAGAGCTGACAGCGTTTTTGTATCCAGCATCCCACTGGTGAAGTCATGAGTATTTTTATACAAGCTGACATGTTCTAGCAGCCCCACAAGGAGCTTTCATTGCTTTTATTTTTAGAGACCAGAGCACGGCACCCACCCAGCGCCCAGCTTCTGGAAGGTGACTTTCCCCATCTGCTGTGCTGAACGGAAACGTCCCCAGCCGGGTCCCTTCCGCTCCAAGAGTCACTGCGCTCAGTCTTGACGCCACAGTTATTGAACAGAAACAAATATTCTCTGCTAAAGTGCAGAGCAAACGGTGCTGAATGTTTCTGAGGCTCTCTTGGCAAGACAATGTCAGGGGAAGAAATGAAAAGCCTTGATGAAGAGAGCCACAGCCAAGAGGGGGCGAGCCGTGGAGCCCTCA
>NW_010098610.1:2012-4027 GCF_000699245.1 Pterocles gutturalis
TTCCTTGAAGTTAGCTAATTAAATGGGTCTTTGCAGCCTTGTTCAGGGTTTTGTAGCCCTTTTATTATCATCTGTAAGTATTGCGAGTGAATTATTAATGATGAAAGGCAAAGATTTACCAAGGGAACAAATGCCGTGGGAGATGTTCGCAGTGTGGCTGGAAATCTGTTCGAGTCCGATCCTCCTGTCCCCAGCTCCGAGGGGATGAGGTGATGGAGCGAAGGGCCCGAGGGCAGCCTCCCGCGGGGCTGGTGGCACCCACCCTGCCCGGTGGCGTGGTCAGGCACAGCAGCGGGGCCGACCTGGGCCCGCTGGCCTTTGCAGAACACATCACCCTGGGCATCCGGCTTTTTTTAAAATGGAAATTATTTGTCTTTAAGTTTGGCCCACATCCGGTCCCTTTGGTCACTCGCCATCCTGCTGCTTCACACCCGGAGGAGTGATAACGGTGACAGAGACCTTCACGCGGCAGCAGTGCCACATCCCAAGGGTCAAGTGCAATTCGTATGCTCTTTATGTTTACATTTTATCTATAGAGAAAGTCTATGGTCGCTCTCTAGGCAGGCAGCTGAACCACCTTGGTTCCGGATCCTTGCCGCCTCTCCCTGCTCCTGTCCTGCCCGTGGGGCTCCCAGCAGGCTCCGGCCCTGGGGTGCTGGGGGTGCTGCCAGGCTGGGAACTCCAGGGCTTGGTGACAAGGTGACAACATGGTTCAGAGTCTGGGAAAGGGACTCTGGCAGCTGCGCAGCCTCCCGTGCCGCCTGCTGCCGTCACCGCGTGATGCTCGCTCCCAGCCCCAGCGAGACCGCCCTTCCATCGCTGCTGAGGTAGGCTCCCGTACGAACATGCTGTAGCACAATCAGAATTGAAGGTGTCATTTCTTCATCGGAGTCTATCTAGCTGTTCCCCAAGGTCATTCAGTGTTTAATTACTTTTCTGACGTACTCGGGTGAGGGATGTGGGTGCAGTGCTTCAGGAGGTGGCTCCTTTCAGGCAGCGTGGTTCTGGGGATGGGGCTGTGCTCCAGCTCGGCAGAAACAAGAGCTGTTTGCTTTCCTGGTCCCTCCTTCAGGAAAGAAAAGCAGCAGCACATAATGGCAGTATGCTTCTAGCTGAGCTTGTTGGAACAATAAACTTTTAATTGAGGTAATAAAATGAGCAGATAAAGTTACAGATTGTTGTTATGATTTTAAAATTAGCTTGCATCCTCCCTGCACCTCTCTTTGGGGAAATATTCAATGCCTTATAATTAAATTAATTAGCAACACTGTTTTGAACCTGCTTGTCCAGGGGAAATGCCCCGAAACGACACCGGTCTGTGACATCCAGCCTCTGAGCTGGTGCAAGGCTCCTTCCCCCTCCCTCGCTGGTGACATTGGTGCTGATACGGGCTCAGGACCGGCCACATGCCCTCGTCCTCACTGCGGCAGCGTTAGCGTTAAGTGGCTTGGGCAGAGGAGAGAAAAGAACGAGCGCTTTGGGATCTGCAGGCTTTGCTGGAGCTGATAAATACAGTTAGCTAGGAGAGGATCAGGTTAGCCCGGTGCAGCACTGCTCGGCCGGAGCATCGGCACCTGCGGCACCCCCTCGCGTGAAACCAAAACTGGAATCAAGTTGGTTCATCTCCAGATGCTTTTTGATATTCATTAACCACATGTTATATACTGTAAATACATATGGAGAAGTCAATATATATTTTTTTAAGCTTGAAACAAATGTAATATAATATCATAAGGGACACTGTGTGCATTTCATGTTTGAACTATAGTCAGGCATCTCCAGGGAATCACTGTTGGTTCAGAATAACTGATAATAGTAATAATAATAAAATTATAATAAAGATCTATTGACATTTTTGTTAATTTTGTATTTATTGGACACTGTTTGAAGGATTGCAATAATGAGATATCTAAATACCGAAGTAAAAATCACTGATTCTGCCCTGGCTTGTCTGTGTGGGTCATTTTGGGTGTTGCACCGCTTTAGCAGGGGTGGCTGTTGGGGCTGCTGCCCCC
>NW_010098610.1:4037-6119 GCF_000699245.1 Pterocles gutturalis
GGAACCTGGGAGTGCGGGCGTGCGGAGCTGTCGATGTGAGAGCAATTGTCGTCTGATGTACGTGCTGCTGCGTCAGGGCAGAGGGAAAGCACTGCAGAGTTACTGTGCTCAAGGCGTGTAATTAATTGTTTAATTGAGTAAATGAAAGCTGTGTAGGGCCAGCATGTTAAATGCACACACTGCACAAACAATAATATTTAGAAATAGTTCAGTGCAGCTCTCACTAGTTTGCATTTCTTCTGTTTTTCTTGGGCCGCTCAGTGCCCACGTCCAAAAGCCTCGTTCCAGTGCGCTGACAGCACTGACAGCTGCTGGGAGAAAGGAGCTGAATGGGTGCTTAAAGTGGGGGAAGTCTATTTGCCTTCTGTCAATCCATTAATTCAGCCAGTCTTCCTAGGAGCCTGGCCAGGCTGCATTGGCACTCCAAAGAAATAACCAGAGCCCCGCAGCGGGGTTATGGGGAGGGGATTGCGAGTCACAGCCAGGCAGATGTAGGTTTTGCCCGGAGTTATCCGTGCTCCGCCGGTGACGGTTTTACCTCTTCTGTGACCTTCCTGGCACAGGCTGGCGGCCGTGGGACCCCTCCTCCCCTGGCTGGAGACTCCCAGGACAGACACGGGGGGTGCAGTGGAGGACACAGGCGATGCTGGGGGGGTGGGGGTCTCCAGCTGCAGACGTCACCGCCCTTGGGGCCGGTGGGCAGGCAGGAACAATGGCAAAGGTACGGCACGCCCAGCCCCGCGGTGCTCCCATGGGGCCTGGGCAGAAAGGAGTTCTCACACACCTGTATAATTAGCTGGCATTAATTAACAGCACAGAAGGGGCTCCTTCCCCTCTGCCGCTGGGGAGCAGCCCCCAGCCGTCCCAGCTCCGCTCCGCGTGCCAGCAGCTCCCTGCATCGCCCACCATGGAGGCAGATTTTCTGTCTCACCGGGTCGAGCTGCTGTTCTGAGTGGTGTCGGCATCCCCCGGTCCCGCTGGGGTTGGCAGCTCTGTCCGTGCAGCCAGGTGCAGTGATGAACGGCACGGGCTAACGTCGAGGCTGCTCCCCTCTCCCCCAGCCTCTGCCCACGGAGCTGACCCGCCTGCGAATATTTTCTGCACAAAAGACCAGAGAAAACCTCTCTCCATCTAATGCCACTTCCCTGATCCAGAGGTTTGAGTGGAAAATTACAACCTGGTCTGCAACTGTGCGTTTGTCTTGTATATCCAGCAGCAGACTTACCGGCTTCTGACACACGCAGTGTCTTGGAGGAAGAGAATGGGCTCTGGAAAATGTCTGTAAAATCACCGCACACAGCATGGCCCTCACACTGTGCTCGCCTGCACCCGGAGAGCTTCCCACCACCAGCCCTGTGCCCCGAGCCCCCGGCTTAGCCCCGTGTACCCGGCTCACCCCATGGCGCTCCGGGGACAAAGGCGGGATCGATAAGCTGTTGTGGCTGAGACACAGTACAACGCCCGCTGCAGCAGCCATCAGCCAGGGAAGGGCTCAGCGCTTGGGCTGCCTCATCCCAGGGATTTTTTACATAAAACATTTATTGCATGGTGCTGGTGAGAGCGGCCGCCCGCAGCCCCACCGGCGGGGCTGTGGCCCCGAGGGGGGGGGGGGGTCTGTGTCCCAGAGAGGAGGGGGATCCTGGTCTCCATCACTTTCCCCTTCCTCTCTTGGACATTCACTGCAGGGAGGCTGCATGGCCCCAGCTCCGCTGGGATGGCTGGCGAGGCCAGGACGTCCCCATCCTCCCCGGCATGTCCCCATCCTCCCTGCAGCCGGGATGAGGGCAGGAGGGAGACGGGCGGGAGGAGGGTGATGCCCAGGGAATATTAAGAAGAGCCTGGTTCTGGAGGAAGAGCAACGTTTAAATATGAACGACTGCTAATTATCAGGAAGAGCCAGCGCCATCCATCATCATGATCTGTCAGTTTGCGTGTCTCCGGGACAGATGCAGATTTCCTCCTCCCGTTAATCTGCTCAGGACTCTGCCATGTGTCAGCTCTGGCTTTCCTCCTTGCCTTGACCCGACACCATCACCTGAACCTCTGCTGATGGAAGCAGCGGCTGTGGGCTCGGTGTCACCC
>NW_010098610.1:6315-6736 GCF_000699245.1 Pterocles gutturalis
CGTTGGGCTGGGTGCGCTCGTCCTGGTGCCGGTGGCCTTGGCGTGGGGCTGGGTGACCTCGTGCTGGTGGCCTTGGTGTGGGGCTGGGTGACCTCGTCCTGGTGCCGGTGGCCTTGGTGTGGGGCTGGGTGACCTTGTGCTGGTGGCCTTGGCGCAGGGCTGGGTGACATCGTTCCGGTGCTGGTGGCCTTGGCGCGGGGCTGGGTGACCTCGTCCCAGTGCCTGTGGCCTTGGCGCAGGGCTCAGTGACCTCAGCTGCCTCGCGCTCTCTGTGTCCTGCTGACAGCAGAGCCATCGCCCAGCAGCAGGAGCTGCCTGGAAGGCACCAGAGCCATTTAATTACACAATTATAAACGTCTTTGGCCTTTTTATCTTGCTGAGGCTGACAGGCCCCTTCAGCGTCAGACAAAGAGAAGCCGTT
>NW_010098610.1:6910-7801 GCF_000699245.1 Pterocles gutturalis
CTGCCTCGCTTTTGTTGCATTCCAACACCTGCCACATCCTGAGCATCCACGGCGTTGGTGCTCGGCGTGGCGCCGCGGGCTGGGTGACCCACCAGCATCCTGAGACCATCAGGGCACCACGGCTGCGCCAGTGCCAGCACCTCCTGCCCCCACTGCGGTGGAGGCGCTTGGCCCAGGCGGGACACCCGGGGCTGGCAAAGCCAGCGAGCCCGGCTGGAGCCAGGCTGCGTGTGTGGGTCTCTGTCGCACCTGGTGAAACTTTCATTAGACGAGAGAAACGCGGTGGAGGGCTGGGGTTGGCAACAGCTGAGCAAACACACTCGTTAGAGATGCAGCCGCAGCGGGCTCGGGGTGCTGCTGACGGGTACGTTCATTAAGTCACACTTTACAAACGGGCGATGAGATATTTACCCACAAACATTTACCACGGACGAGCAGCCTGGCAGTGCAGCTCCCGCGGCAGCAGGGTCAGGGACATCCTCCCGCCCGCTCTGCTGCACGTGGAGCCCCGCGCCCCGGAGAGCAGCTCCGTGCTGTCTGCTGGGGGGTCTCAGGCTGGGGACCCCCTCCGGGTGCTGTGACAAACCCCCCGGGACCTGCGGCGTACGGAGAGCTGCGCGGGAGCACAGCTCGCTGCTTTATGTGCAGCCATAAACATCCCATTAACTTGTGCAGTATTTAAATTGCAGAAGGGAGCTGAAATAAAGCAGCAGCAGCTTATCCCCGCTGGAGCCCTGGATCATCTGTCACAGCGAGGCACTTCGGGGAAACCTGGCACGTTTGGAGAAGAGCTGAGAACCAGGCAGCGGGGGGTTTTCTTGCAAGTCCTCGCTCTTCAATGCAGCCTGTTCTCACTGACACTTTCCCAGGGCAACACGGCGTCTCTGTTGG
>NW_010098610.1:7843-9102 GCF_000699245.1 Pterocles gutturalis
TGGGGCAGCAATGGGGTGGTGGGGGGGCTTTTGCGTTTGCATTTGGCTGTTATCTATTTTTAAGTGAGTTCTATTAAATGCCAGAAGACAAAGAGATGAGTAGGGCAGTGAAAATGCTTTTTGTGGGATTCAGGTGCTCTGGGGTGATGGCAATCGGTGCGCTGGATAAATAGCAGTTTGTGGCTGTAACTACGAGCTCCCAGGTAAGCGGTGTGTAAACTGGCAACGCTGTACGTCTGGGAAAACAGGCACAGGGACCCAGAGTGCTTTCACTGTGGCTCTTTCTGGACAAAGCTGGATTGAGCGAAGAGACAATGCAGCTTTGCAGGAGAGGCAGAACTCATTGCAGCTGTTCAGGTGAGGAGCAGCACCAGGGAAAAAGCGGTTTCATCACCAGGAGTCCTGGAGAAACTGTTTTACCCTCGTGCTGCCTGTGCACGTGTGTGTGCACACCCCATGGGGTTTTCCTGTGCTGGCCGCGTCACATGCTGCCCCGCTGCGAGGTGGGGGTGCTGGCGGGGGGCTGGCTGTGCTGGGCGGGCAGGAGGGGGTTTGCAGCCGGCGCTGTGCCCACCCGGATCTCTCCTGATCGTGGTTCAGAGCGTGGTGGGGTCTATGTGCCCACAGCTGGGGCAGCTCCTGGTTTCCATTTGAATTACTTTATCAGAAAGCTCTATTATGAGCGTAACATTTGCCCACAAAAGGATGAGAGTTTCCCCGAGTCTGTTAAAATTATCGTCAGCAGAGCCCTGTCTTGCCTAACAAGCGGCGGGGGGCTCTGGGGAGCTGGCGGGGTCTCGCAGCACAGAGCAGGTGACGTATAAATCTCTGCTTTGACTTGCAGGGAAACGCAATGTGTCAGGTATCACATCACACTGCATCCAAATCTGATGTGGCATAATGAACCGAACTTCCAAAAATAAAACTTTCTTCTTGAAATAAACTTGTCACTGTCAATTTAAACCTTACCAAAGCATCGTGATCTAATGTGAGTTACTTTGCCAACAATTTACAAAAGTGGGTGGGTTTAATTACTATTTATAACACGGGAAAGAGCCTAAAGAGAGAGAGGGAGTGACAAAGGTGTCTCTACCCAAACATGTGTTAGCTGTACAGCAGAAAACCCAGATCCTCAGCGTAGCTCCAGTACAGAGCTCGAGAGGGAGAGAGCGACACAACCTGCTTTGAGCAACCGAGCAAAAGGGACGTTTCCTCCGTTCCGCTTACTCGGACCCCCACGGAGGTGACACGGCTGCCAC
>NW_010098610.1:9215-11115 GCF_000699245.1 Pterocles gutturalis
GGGCTGGGGGGCAGTGGGTGCTCCTGCAGCGAGAGGGACCCGTCCCAGCCCTGTCCCAGCCTCCGCCAGGATGTGAGAAAACGCATGTGACAAAGGAACAAGGTGGCAGCTGCCGAGGGCTGGGGGGAGCGGCGGTGGCTTGGGCTCTGTTATTGATTTGAGGAATGTTTCAAACAGATCATTTATTTTCATTAGACTTCTGCCGACGTCTTCATATCAGTGTCCCCTACGTAGGTTGACATCTGTCCTCAGGAATGCTTTAATTGCATTTTCTTCGCTTTAAGCAGCTCTTAGCTAATGCATTCTGGCTTCATTAGATTAGACACCTATTGTCCTGAGGATGTTGTCATGTTTTCAAATGGCTTCAATCAGCACCTCCCAGGCACCGGCTATTTTGGGAGACAATAAAACCGAACCCTCATTCAGGCTGGGTGAGTAATGGAGGTGCGTTACCCACCCCCATCCAGCTTGGCTTTGAATTTGACTCGCTGACATCCCCCTGGATGCCGGCAGAACACAATTAAGTCTCTTGTCTCGCAGGCATCGTCTGCGCGTTACACGCTGCTCGGGAGGAAGAGCTCTGCCACAGGAACCGGGTGTCTGATGCTCTTGTCATCGTGAGCAGCGCCGGGAGATTAAATGAGCGGCCGAGGGAACAGCCAGGATCAAAGCTCGGTTCCCAGATGTCCGGAGCACAGCAGGCTGCGCCGTCCCCTCGGCCCCAGGGTGCATGTGTGTGTGTGCATGTGCCTCTGTACAGAACAGAACGAAACACGGCGAGACCGAACCCGCGCCCACCGGCACTGCGGCGCCCGGGGGTTCTCTCCGTGGCAGCTCCAGGCAAAGGCTCATCCTAGACCCCGTTCTGCAGAAACTCTCCCCCCTCAAGGGAGCCCTGAGATCCTCCAGCAGCATTTACAGCAGCTCATGTCCCCAGTGCCATCTGCCAACTGTCACAGCCGAGGGACAAAGGGACCGGCTGGACCCTGGGCGGGGGGACAGCAGGAGATCGGCTCGGCACACGGGTCCCAGCCCAGGGGTCTCCGTCCCCAAAAACTCCCAACCCAAGGTCTCCCCGCCCCCAGCCGTTCTCCCCCAGCGGAAGGATTGCCTCAGCCCTGTCTTCTTATCATGAGCTACCACCGTATCCGCATCCATCCTTTTCACCCCACGGGCGGTATTTTGATTTCTGGAATTCATCTTACCTAGCAAGGGACTCTAAATATATCCCAGACAATTTCCTCTCCTAATTTTTAATCATGTCTTTCAGCCTTAAATTAGTTTTTGAAAATACGTATTGGGATGATGGGCTTTTTATCACGGCTGATAGACAACATTCATCACCCCGCTCCCTAATCCTCACAACCCACGTACATTTCGTTACAGCAGCCCTGCATCAGTTCTAACAGCCCCTGACTCAGTACAGCCCCACCGCTGCCTGCGCACGCTCCCCCCAACAGCGTCACCGGTGCTTTGTCACCTGGGTACCCAGCAGCTCCGGTCCCCACCCTGCGGAGCTGTGGTTGCTCCTTGAGCTGTGGGATGGAATGGGACAGGATGGGATGGGACAGGATGGGACAGCCCTGCGTAGGAGCCCGATGGAGCCTCCCTGTGCCCCCCCCTCCCCCAGTTGGGACCCCAGATCCCAGGAAGGACCTGGTGGCAGAGCCCATGGCAGCAGTGGCTCCTCCAGAACAACCGCTCCAGGAAAATCCCAGTTTTGCCAGAAACTGCAGGGAGGGAGAAGCTGCAACATCTGTCGAGTCCCGGGAGTGTGGAGTTGTCTACTCGGCAAAAAATAAATCTCCTTGGGCTCACAGGGCAAGACCAAGGACACAGCGACATGGCGCCCAGTCCCTGTGCCAGCTCATCTCCTCTGCGCCGTGCCCCTGCCACCGGC
>NW_010098611.1:0-2196 GCF_000699245.1 Pterocles gutturalis
AGCCTGAGGGGAGCATCATCCTAAGCCCGCAGGGGATGGCTGCATCCGCGGGCAGACTTTGGTGGAGCTGAGGGGTCTGAAACCATCTGGGAGCAGTGTGAGCCCTGCACAGAAATCACTGAGGAATACCAAATATGGCCCTGTGCAGCCCTGCCAGAGGGGCCTGCGGGGGACCAGGGGGCTGCAAGGGGGGGTTTCTGTCACGCTAGTGCCTGCAGGGATTCTTGGCTGTGGCACAGCACATAGTTTTGTGCTGGGTAAGGCTGTCATCAATGGTGGCAGAGCTGCTCCAAAGGGAGAGTTGATGCCCCAGCCACAGATGGAGACCGATGCTGTAAGTAATGTGACAGGCAAGGTGGCTGCGCTGAGGAGGAAGAGGGAATTCACACCTTTGCCCAAGCTAAAGGCTGTCTCGAGCAGTCTGTAACCAGGTCACAAAACTAAAGGTGACTTTTCTAGGAAAGACAGTTTCTTTGCTGCATCTCAGCACTGATCTAATAAACATCAGTATTGTGGGCACAGTGTCAGTGATGTGTCCCCAAGTCAGATTCTCCATAGCAAAATACAGAAGCTCAAAAGAATGGGGTTGAGAGTCTTGCTTCTTCACAATCTAGGTGCGCTTTTTCATTTCAGATGCACTATCCTTGCAAAACGTCAAGCTATTGAATAGCTGTGTATGCCATACCTGCTGCTGAGACATCTACTAGGAGCAGGTTCTATATATGCCCCACATTTTCTGCAATACAGTGTAATATTTGGCAATTTCCTTCAATGGTGGGCATGAACAGCAGTTTCTCTCAAAGGTACGCATGGCTAAGTTTTATCAGATGCTCACAATAGTGTGTTCATTCGGTCTTCAGCTACACTGAATGTTTGCCAATTTACTGGCCTCATTAATTTGTAACTGTGAAACAAAACAGAATTTAGGCAAAGAGTTACTAGAGGCAAACTGCTAGCCATGATGGATGTTTGACATTCGTCAACAATTTGCTATGCAAACATAACTGAGAGGACTCTCAAAGTTTTGTGAAATCAGTGTAATTCCATAATCTAATCCTCAACTACTGCAAAACTGTTCTCATGCCAATTTGCTCTGGGATTGTGACTCAGGATCACTCAGGTGGTACATAGGATCTTGTCCAAAAGTGCGTAAATGGGCTTGTAGAACAGTTTGTTTAAAGGAAAAAAAGACGTTTTCCCACTCTGATGATACTTTTGAAGCCTTGTCCTTTACTCTGAGACTCTTTGCCTTTTTGATTCTGTGGAAACCAATATACTCCACCATGCCAGTAAACCTGGATAAATATAATACTGAATTAATCGTTAGAGTCCAATTTTTATTTATGCTAAGAGCCTTTTTAAATGGGAAAATTGATGAGCATAATTGTAGCAGAATAATTTATACTGGTATGGCTTTGCTGATGTAACATTCCAGGTAGCTGTTTTAATTGGGTGTAATTATTCCATTTCCCTGTATAGACGAGTCCTGTATAGATAAATCCCCTTTTATAGTTAACAGTCAAAGCAAATTACATCTCTTAATTACATTTACACCGAGTTTAAGGCCCTCTTAGGATGGGCAGGAAATATAATGGAGCCATAGTGTAATTGAGAGCGTAGCCCTTAAAACCCTATTTGTGACAACTATAATCAAATTGTCATCTGCTATAATATTTTCGTGTCTTCTCATTCCAAAACAACGAAAGATATTACAATAAAATGTTTTGAAGGTCTAGCACCAAAATGTGTACATCAGTTTGTGCAGGCTAAGGAAGCAAATGCGGTTTGTCATATTTAAACAGAACTGTGCCCAGTCTGTAGGTGACATCTTCCAGTGCCAGATTCAGCGCTGTTGTATTCAGGCATCCTGGGGACTTTGTGGTACAAAAGGAAATTTGACTTCATGATATCAAAGCTAAATTTGACTCCCCGATGCTTAAAACACTCCTGAAGGCATGATGCTCCAAACAATTAATCTTGCATAATACTGAATAAACGCATATAGGACACGCTGGCTCAGGTCTTGTAAATCTGTTGTTACTGGCATATTTTTTCCATAAAAAGATGGTTTTCCGCAGTTGGCAGCAGTCCTGTTCAAACGCATCTTTGAGCTGTAGAAATACAGGAGACTATACTTTATTTCCAGTCCCTATTTCCCTCTCTTTTTGGCCATTGTCCACCCACCTGCCCTTCCCC
>NW_010098612.1:0-5775 GCF_000699245.1 Pterocles gutturalis
CCCGCGCGGCGAGGCGGGAAGGTTCCGAGGGCGCGCGCCGGCCCTTCAGGGTCCTGTCTGTCGTCGTTCCAGTCCCAGCCCGGCGGTGCGGGGCGGGGGGCTGAGGGGACAGAGTGGGAAGTAAGGAGAAGTGGGGCCTCAGGGAGCCGGGGAGGGGTGGGCTGTGTGTGAGGGGAGCTAGGGAGAGAAGCGAAGGGTAAAAATCCCTCACAGAACTGCCATGTCCGCGGGTTGGACAGGGAAGCGAGAGAACCATTTCCACCCTGGCAGTGTTTTGGAAAGAGACATCATATAAAATGGTAACTATATGGATACCAAAGGCAGCGCTCTGGAGCAGCAGTTTCCACCTGTGTCTTCTGTACCGCTGAGCACTGGTGTGGCAATGCGAACCGCATTTGTCTGCATTCGCATCTTTTCAGACAAAAAAGGAAAAGCCAAACCTGCTGTTTCCATTTAAATGTCTGTGTCCTGAAGAGAATTAGGAAAAAAATATCTATTTGGTGTTATTTTGGGGGTCGTAGTTGACGTAATCTTTCTCCTCACTTAGAGTGCGCTGCTGGTTTCGTTGGGGTTTTCACTGGAAAAGTTTTTATAAACGGTTCACGTGCATGTTATTCGTGCTCAGTGGTTGTTCTGTCTTTAGATTTTGTTTGCTTTTGTAGGAATTGCCCTGCAACTGTCACTTGAGAGAGACCAAATGTGAGGGCATAGTAACTGCAGCAGTTAGTTGTGATTGTAATTGATGAGGGTTGGCACCTGGAAAGTTATCTCTGAAATCTTTCATCAGTGGCTCTGATCTGTCTGTTTTCAAAGTGAAGTATTGTTTAATCGTAATGGTAGGAATACAGCGTAGCTTAAAAAGGGACATAATATGCGTACCATAAACCAAACCCTGTACGCAGCTCTCTCTCGCCCAAGGTTATGTAAGTTATGTTTTGTCACAGATTGACTTGCCTTGCAGAAGGATTGTTCAGCCTGTTTCTCAGCTGTTTCCGCTCATTTCCCAACTCAGCCACCTAGAGCTCTGTAACCTAGTGCTGCTTGCTTGAGTTCTGCAACAACTGCGAGCTCTGGGTGCTTGGTTTGGTTGGCACACGTGAAAGATCTCACACGAGGTGTGGAAGGGTATGAAGTGTGCAGTGAAGACATCTCTATGGACTCAGTACTCCCTTTTCTTTGTATGTACAACAAGCCCTTGCTTAACTCCTTCTCATAAATGGTATACAATGCAAGTAGAAATGGAAGAATGTCTTTGATTCATTTTAATATCCTAAGTTCTTCCTACAAGCATATTTATTTCTCTAGTGCATAGAAAACCGTTAGTGAAAAATCAGAAGAGGATGTATCGTATAGATATTTAAATGAAGATGAGTGCAAGGATCATGGTGCAGTTACATTCCCATGTATTTCATTTTGCCTGGGAAGGGCTTGATATGTATTTCATATTAATAAGTCTTAGGGTGCTGTTTTATTTCTTGTGTGGTTTGACCATCCATTCACTCAGGTGGGGCGGTTTTATTGCTTCACATTGTACTTGATCATGCACTTCTTATTGTCAGTTGGCTGCTAGTTATGGAGTGTGGTTTTGGCTTAGTGAGAGAGGCAGGTATTCACTGGTCACCATTCCCATTCCTGGAAGACTCTTGTAACTTTTGTGAGGTCAGGGTTGCATCTCCCACAGCAAATTGCTTGCTTGTTATGCTTTTCCATCAAGATGCACTCTTCACACGAGGTTAGTGGGACGTACAGAAACGAGTATTATTGTTTAAGACAAAAAATCATGATGATCACTTACCTGAACATTTCTTCTTTGTAAGAAAGTGTGTGGAGAAGTAATTTTTAAGTATGTCGGTAACCATGGCTACATATTATTTAACTAACAGCCTAAGTAGAAAATGTGATCTTTCTTGAGACCTTAGAGCTCTTTTTGTGTCATTCTCACTTTTCTTAATGAATGCCATTATTATTCTGGCTGTGACCATGCTGGTCTGTTTGAGGCAGCCACGAATGCAAGAACACAGTGAGAATAAACGATATCCCATTGGGGAAAAAAAAAAAAGACAATCAGAAAGCTTTTATATATTTTAGAATAATTATCTTAGGCAGCTAATCAACTTTCATGAATGAGTGAAGGTGCTGAAGGGCTTTCATACATCCACGGACATGATGTTTGTCCTCTCATTTGAATGGGCATTTTTACATAAACACGAGTGAAAAACAGGGAATAATCTAGAAAAAACCCAAGGACATAGGCAGACACAAAGATTTTTATCTTAGTCTTACTTGAGCAGCTTTTAAGCAGTTGTTTTATTTTAATCCTATAAACTGTATCTGTTTCGCTTATGTTCCAGAAACAACCCTCTAGATGGCAGGAGTTAGTCACTTCACTCATGAACAGTAAAATACCTTATTTTCAGAACCGGTAAAAGTGGCCTAGGGCTGTAATACAAGTGAATAAGAAAAAATAGATGAAAATAGCTAATTTAGAGCTTACATAATTTCCATTAGTAATACTGGACTACTCTATGGGGAACTATTGCAGACTATTGTTGTTTCAAAGCTACATGCAGAAAGCAGTGAGTCGCCCTCATTTTAAAGGTGTTTCAGTGACTTTTGTAAGAGAAGCCATGGAAGGACAGTGTGTGTGTCTCTGACTGTCATGATTCCATGTTACCTTACAGAGAATCAGAACTGCCATGTTTTTGCTGAATGGCCACTGTCTGTCTAGCTGAGAAAACAGGACAAGACTCTGCGAGGGCCTGTCTACATTGCCTGACAGAGGTATTTGTATAGTTGAGGGCTTTCATGACAGCACAAGTATTGGTGACTGTCTTATCGCTAAGCTGATAAGTTGCTGTCCAGGGTGCAGAACAACAAAATTTTGGGCAATCTCTTTCCCCCTCGCACCCTTTTTCATTCACCTTTTGGGGTCATGTGGCAGGGCAGAGCAGTAGCACTATGGATTACATCCTGACTGCTGCCCAAATACACATTTTTAAGGCAGTAAATTCACAAACATTTTAAACAGGAATAGTTTGGCAAAAATAAGTGTTAGGAACAGTTGTCTGAGGGAAGGTGGGAGTTGCTTTTTCCGATGACAAAGCTGAGTAGTACCATTGCAGCACGGTGTACGAGTTCGTGTGGACACTAACTGCCTTCAAAATTGTCCTTCTCACTTTTCTGCTTATCTCGTAGAACTTCTTCCTTTCCATGTCCTTTTCCAGAGGAACTGCTTCCTCTGAGGGCACATTTTGGGGATGGAAAGTTATTTATTCCTTAAGCTACTCAAGTAATAACAAAGGATTCATGCCATCTCTCTACTATTGAAAATTATTGAGATCAGAAAGGAAAATCAGGAAATGAAGTGTGTGCACAGCCTCTATCAGAAGGGCA
Organism: Pterocles gutturalis; assembly: GCF_000699245.1. Taxonomy (NCBI): domain Eukaryota; kingdom Metazoa; phylum Chordata; class Aves; order Pterocliformes; family Pteroclidae; genus Pterocles; species Pterocles gutturalis. Next base: position 3,394 of record NW_010098612.1, read on the forward strand.
ATATTCTGGGAGAGATGGGACCTTCAGATGCAGTGACATTGCACTGTGCTGCATGACAATGAAACATTTTTACTGCCTTTTGCTGTAATATCTCAGTCCCTTTAAAGGTACAATAAAACGTGTTAACCATCAGCTTGAAATAAATATTGACCTGAATTGTTGTAATTTACTTTTAATTTAATACATTGCTATTTCTTTTTCTCTAAATAACATGCCTGTTCTGATCTAATTAAGCCCCTATTACCTACCTACCTATTACCGTAATTATCTTCTTTATTGCCAGGTCTCCTCGCAGCATTCGATGTGTTTGCCTCCCTGGGGGCTGCATTATAAAATGGGTGCAGCATATACCTTTCTAACTGACCTTTGAAATGGCATACATCAAATTTAATTTGTTTTTAAATCCTGGCCTTGCAGCAACTGACCTTAAAAGTCATGTCAATATTTGTTTGATGTAAGATAATTTTGTCTGTAGACATTTATTCTTGCTGATTTAACTGCATAAAGAAAAGGGAAACAAATAAAAGAACTTGAGGCAAAAATCTTTACTAATGTCTAGTGAATTGGCATGTTCAAATACAGTATTTTAAAATAGGCCTTCTTGAATTAGGTGTTGGAAAGATTTTTTTGTGTGTTTTCTTTTCCCTCTGCTATTATAACTGGTACTTACAATTATTAATCCTAGCCCTGCAAAATTATTCCCCAAGAAATTTCTGAGTGGTTATTTTGTCTGGTCAATATTTGTGAAATGTATCAAAAGGGAAAAGAAAAAAAAAAAAAAGAGAGAAAATAAAAAGAGATAATTTGCCGCTAAGTGATTAGAGTCCTGATTTGGGGAGCCCACTCAGTTGTCAACTTCCTTATTAAAATCTATTAATCTTTCCTATGATACTCAATTTCTATATTTTCACATTTCTTCCATGACTTCAACACATTTTATTGTGGTAGATTGTTGGGATTGTTTTGTTTTGTTTTTTAAGATGAAAGAGATGCAGTAAAGCTGATACTGGGATTTCTGTTATGCATTTAATGTGGCATTATATGTAAATTATCATATGTTAATTAAGATTGCTGAGGTGAGGGGATGGTGCAAGACTAATCAGTTACTCGTTTTCCAACAAAAGGGGTAAGCAATAATTATTTGTGATGGAAAAAGAACTTGTTGGCAGATACCAGGTTCTTAGTGTTGTTTTTCCATTATGAGATTGTAATGTCTTATTTCTCTTCCATCTGACCTCATCAGATGCTGGCACATGGTGATAAATTTGCAGCATATGTGACACTGAGAGGCTTTGTGTGTGAAGAAGAGGGAGATACCTGATAGAAGTAAATAGGAGCACCTGTGTGATAGAAGTGCAAAAAGTAAAAAAAAAAAAATCAAGGTCAGACAGTGGATGACTAATGACAATAATTTATCTTGCAGTGCTGGAGGCTTGTCAGATGGAAGTGACAGAGGAGAATGAAAAATGTGAATGTCTTAATTGGTCACAAGATATGAGACTAATTCACCTAACTTCAGCTGTGTAATGATCTGAGCTTGTTGTCCAGGCTCTCCCTCTAATCGACAGAGAGACGGGCACCTGAAGAAGGTCAGCCATATCTTTCAGGACAGGATGATCACTTCTCTTGCACAGCTAAAGCTAGGTCTCATGAAACCTGCCCAGGGTGCCTACCAGCTGCCAGCGCCACAGAAAGTAAAGTTGTAGGGTAAACTGAAGGTGGGGTTTCCAACAGGGCTAGGGAAGAGACAGTGCTGTCAAAAAGGCCTCACAAGGCATTATCTAGAATAATTGTGACAGTTACTGGAAAATCGAGTCACATGGGAGGAGGCTAAAAAGATGTGCTGTATCTGGGAAAATGAAAGGTAAAAATGGGTAGGGTGGTTTTCTATCAGTGTGCCAAGCATGTGGGGGGGTGAGCAAGAAGTCTGTCCTGGCTGAAGAGCAAGTAGGTATGATAGTTTACAGCCTGGGACCACACGGTGTGAGAGAGGTAACAGTGAGAGCACGCCAAGGTTCAGGGGCTGTAGTTGTGTGGTGTATGAAGAGAGCTGAGGTTGTTTAATCTGGAGAAGAGAAGGCTGAAAAGATCCAACTGTTGTCTTCAAGGACCTAAAGGGAATTTATAGAGGAGACAGATTCTTTTCAAGGGTACATAGTGAAAGCGTGAGAGGCAACAGTCACAAGCTGCAGCAAGGGAAATTATGACTGGTATATGGAAAAAAATAGTTCAGAGTGAGAGTGGTTAAGCAGTGGAAAAGCTGTGCTGGAGCCTCATACATTGACGACAAGAAACTCTCTTCTAATTTAGAATGGATATTATTAAAATAACACAATAAATTAGATTGGAAGGGATCCCTGGAGGTCACCTAGCCAAGTCTCC
>NW_010098612.1:5788-25712 GCF_000699245.1 Pterocles gutturalis
CACATCAAATAAGGTTGACCAGGGCCTTGTCTAGCTGAATCTTAAATGTTGCCAAGGATGGAGATTGCACAACTGCTCCGGGCAACCTTTTCCCGGGCTTAACAACTCTCCCTGCAAAGATCCGCCTGAATAGGAGGATCCTGGGGACTTCAAAGGCAGTTGGATTAGGGCCTAGATGAGGCAGAGTATTTGTTTGGCATCTTTTTTCTGAAATATCTGTGCTAACAAATTCAGCATCTCAGCTGTTCCATGTTTTTCCTCAGTTATCGAGCTGTGTGACATGTTCCTCTTTTGTGTCACTTCTTATCTAGATAGCAATTTTTCTCCTTTAATTATGGCTTTTCCTTGTTCAGTAGAATTTGTTTGTAGAAATCTTATGCAAATATGAGATGAATGGTTTTCCTGTCTAATTATAGCTCCATTTAGATGAAACTAATATTAGTGGTACTGAGCGCTGACTGAATTAAATACTGAATTTATTCAGCTAATGAAAGCTGAAGGACAGATGGTTTGCTTTATGGCATGCAACATGGGTGGTTTAGCAGTTGGTTCGGAAGACTTAAAGAGAATTTTTGCATCACTAGTTCCCTTCCCTGATATTGCAGGGAACTCTCTCTTATCATCTTTTTCACAAACTTAACAAGCTCCCATCTTATTTGCCCTCACCATGTTTTTGAAAAGCATTGTGGATAAAGAACAGAATTACACCTAGTGTTTAAAATAGCATCATGCAGCAATTCATCACCTACTGAACTTCATACTGTAGATGATGTCATACCTGTATTATAAATAAGATGTCTGAGTGCAGGTAATCGAGTGTCAAATCATATGTTTATGGCACTATGAATAACAAGACTTGGAACCATTTCTAGACATGGACATCAGTCCTCAGTATCCTGATTGATTTAGAAAACCCATTTGGTTATGTTTCACTGCTGTTACTTGATATTCTGACAATAGTTTCTATTCATTGGCATTTGTGTTTTATTTGTTAGATTTCATTTATAGTGCAAAGTTGTGGTAACGGTTCTATTGCTTCTCAAATACCTGTACATTTAGAGTTATCAAAGTGTCACTATAAATAGTCATGTGCTCACAATGTTCACTAAGCTCCTTATTTATATTTATTGTGGAGTAATGAATGTGTATTTCTACTGTGAGATAGAGCTTATCAGTGGGTGATGTATTGCAAAATATATTTAGATTTTATAATAAGTGTTTCAAATGTGGTGGTGTTAAAAAGCTGAGCAAAAGCATTTTTGGTGGAATATAAGGAAGAACTAAATAGTTTCGATTATTTTATTGTATTTATGTATTACTTAAAACATTCGTGGAAAACTGCAACACTGATGTACCTAAGGTAAAACTGAAAAAGGGCAAGAAAAAACCAAGCAGTTTCTGAAAACAGCATCCTGGACTGGTATATCTTTACTAATTTTTACTTGGTTCTAGTTCTTTTTGACAAAGTGGAGTTCTCTGTTACGCATTGTAGCTGTGCAGTCGCAACATTGAGTGCATGTCTGGTGGGTCACTGGAAATATCATAAAGGTGTTCGAGGAGCTGCTTGTTTGTTTTATTATATTTCTTGTTCCAGTCATGTCACTGGACAGTCTGATGCCATCTGTAGCTAGCATGTAGCTATGTATTTTATATGCAGTTAAATATTTGCCTATGAAGAATAGGGCCTTGAGGCTATGGATTTGCTATTGGCATGATGATGACTGAAGTTAGGTAGGAGTAACTTTTGGTAACTGCCAGCTTCCCTTGGTCTGACCTGCTCTGAGCTTGAAGATCTTCCAGCCACCCTACAAAAGCTAGTTGTGTAACAGATTTGGGCTGGAAGATGGATGAGATGGCCCTGGCAGTCAGTATGCTTCCAGAGCATCTCTGGTTGTATCTTTACCCAGCTGAAGTAGAATGGTACTTCTGTTTTTTTTTTTTCCTAGTGGCTGCTTGTTGGAATTGATTTGCATAGTGTTATTTTTGTCACTGGTCAGTTCATTTTAAATCTAATTAGTTTTGGAGAGCTCAGACCTTTTAGATGAGCATGCTTTTTTCCAAAGTTAAATCCAGCTAAAATAGCTCAGAATGAATTGGAGCACTGGCCTAGAAAGGAAAGGCTTCACAAACCGTTACCAATAGAGCCATCTCATCCCCCTGACTGTCATGTAATGTTTGTTTAATGTAAAATTTCCATATAAAACAAAGCCCAAAAAACAGAACAGCAGCTCTTTGGCATTAAGATATTAAAATGTGGAGGTTGTGAAAATGAGATTTCCTTTCATAAGTGCATTAGTGACCTTAGGGGAACCCTCAGCAGGGAAATGCCACAGTGGTGAGAAAAGGCTCAACTAAGAGAAGGAGGTGGATGAGCATCTTTGGCAGTGTGGGCTGGAGTCACTGGGGAGTTTTGTTTTCAGCTTCAAGGGAGAGGAGGCCCTCGTGGGAGCCTGTGAGGATTTCTAAAATAAGTGCTCTGGGCCAGTCTATTACTGTGCATGTTACCAAGTAGGTCTGGGCAAGAGTGTCAGTGTGTGAGTTACTGAGGGTTGCTATGCATAAGTAAGCACCTCATTTTGTGAGTCACTGAGGATTTCTATGCATGAGTGACTCTTTCTGTGCTTGAATATGAATAAGTAACATCCAGAGCCTCCAGTCCTTCTAAAAAGGTTTAATCAAGGCTATCAGATAACTGGATTGTCAAAAAACGTAGCTTGCTGAATTTATTCGCAAGGTTTCAGGGACTAAAGTAAACTCAGCATCCCAGCAGCTGCTCCCAGGTCTTTTAAATTTCCCAGCAAGATCAAAGACAGACCCCTAGTTAAGATCCTTAAAAATGCAGAACAAAAATGGAAACACATGTGCAAAAGGTGAAAGGGATGTGTTCAGAATCCCTATTTGTGGGACACTCTGAAGCTCAACAAGTGTCTCTGTGGTGGATCTGTCCATTTGCATGGTATCAGGGCGTTGACTGTAACGTTCATCTGTTGCTGGGTAGGGGACTGGTGGTACTGCAATGAGGAGAGTATGTGTAAAATGTGACTGACAGCCTGCAAATACTTGCTGAAGGTACTGGGAGAATGCAAGGGAGAGAATTTCCGAGCTTGCTTGCTGAGCATATGTTAACATTACACTTTCCTAGTTGCGTTTGCACACAGGCCTACCAAGTCTGGCACTTTCAATGAGACACTCACCCAGTCTTCCCCGGTGTCCCACTGTCCCCGCTGTCATACTGGCATTGCCTTACCTTTGCGTTGTCCTGGGGCGCAGGGGCACGTTTGTGTCACAGCCTCCCCCACTTGCAGGTCTGTAATTTCATTGTAATCTCTCGGATGCCATCACTCTCACCCCCTGTGGTGTGGCACAAATGAAGTTACATGAGGTGAGTAGGCTGTTCTGTAGATTAACATAAAGACACTCCAGGAATGAATAAAATACGAAGAATTAAGACACCTGAAGCCTATCCACAGAGCTCACCCCAGGGGAACTTCTGCGCAGGTGCTCCTGTGGTACGCTTGCAGCAGGCTGAGCTCTGAGTACATGGGCCTCTGCTATGAACTTACTAGAGCTTTTTAAAAGGCTGTGTTTTTTCACCACAGCTGTCAGAAAGATGGTGAGTGAATCTGAGTTTGACCCTGAGAAGGCAAGATGCAGGTTTTGAAGCAGTACTTGTTAGAAAATGGTGTCATTTTTTTCATTTCGTAATTGGGTGGCCAGAAATGTTAAGGAGTCTCAGTGAATATCTGTGTCATGCATTTCTTAAAGAGCGTTGGGAGGGTGTTGTGAGAGAAAGTTAAAGAAATGATAAATTATTTTGTCTCAGTAACCCTATCTGCCATTACATCAGACTTCCTTAGATTCAGCGTCAACAGTTGCTCTTCAGCCTGGTGCTGATCTCATCTAAATGTTTGGGTAGGTGGCAGATGGCATTGTTTGCATCTGGGATGAAGCTGATGTAAAGTTTGGAGTGATTTTCTTGTTGCTGATATTTTATCCTTGCTACGTAGCGATGTACACTAGAGGCTTACAGAGAGCACTGTGTGACACAGCCCATCTAAGAGCAAAGATGGAACCAAGGTGCTAAAATAAAAGCAGTTATTGAAAGCTAGTCAAATATTATCTGCAGAGAGTTTGCTGCCCTATCTCTGTTGTGCAGCTAAATCTCTTATGGAGCAGTTGCAGCTAATAAATAGGACATCCTTGGAAAAGAAGGATGCAGAGATAAATGCAGATAAACATGCAATACAATTATCCAGCTTGGAAATTGGTTACCACACAATTCTTATTGCCTTTCCTTTGGGGAGTTTGGCAGAAACAGACCTTCCACTTTCATCCTTTGATAGAAGATGGCAGTACCCATAGCCTAACACGCATTATCAGCCCTCAAAAGCTTTTGTTCATCATGACTGAAAGACAACATCCTTGCTGCCTGCTGAATCATTGACTGGCAGGGCTGCAAGGTTTTCCCTAGCTGAGGCTTGTTGGCTGATGAGCAAAACCTCTTGGCCAGCTGTGGGTAATTTCAGGGGTGCCCCTGCTGTGACTGGCAGCTGGGGGGTTCTGCTCTTACAGGGCAGGCAATAGAGGTCTCCAAGCAGCTGGAGTTTGTGGTGGCTGTCCCGTGTCTGTTGGCCCACATCCTGGTTTCTGTCCTGAGCTGGTGGGACTTGGCTGTTACCTCAGGTTCTGTTTCTGGCTGTGGGTCCTTGGCAATGTAACCTTGCTGGAGCCCTTGGGCCTAACGAGTAGGCAAGATTGGTTATACAGCCTAAGGCTGGCACCTCAATCCCCTCTCTGCCCACATAGTTGTAGGGTTGTAGTGGTAAATCCTTGGTCACTTGTTGGTCTGCACCCGTAATCCTTCTTCTGCATTTTCAGCTCCTAGCTATTTGCCTTTCCTGATGCAGCTTGCCATGCTTATTTTAGAGCTGATTCCTACAAACTGGAGGAAAAATAAAATTGCAGTTCTTCTTGTGCAAGTATTTCAAATTGCTAAATATCTTGGGGTTTTTTTGCTTTGAAATAGTAACTCATTCAAAAAACTGAACGAAGTAAAGCTGTGGAAGAGAGAGAAAGAAAAGGAAGTCCCCAGAATATGCTAGGTGTTTCAGTGCTTCCGTAAACTGTGTGAGAGAAAAGGGCAAGATATGCAGTCCCCTGTCATCTCAAGCTAGGGAATGTGCAAAGATCTCAGCTGTGGAAAGTCATCACGCAGAAAGGAGGAAAGCAGGAGACTTCCCATTGTTTTGACACACATTGGATTAAATCTTCTGCTCTGACAGATGGAACTTCCAACCCTTCCCTTTGCAAGGGCTTCATGAAGTCATATTTCTGAGTAACACATAGCTGATGTATCAGGTGCACCACACAAAGAAGAGGCAACAGCCTGAAACCATGGTACGTGGCAGAAAACAAGAGTACAGCATGGCTGTGTCCTGTAACAGAGGCGTGATGTAAGGCAGGAGAAGGGTGATTTTGTAGTGGCATAGGAACACAGTTTCTTCAAGTGGCACTAGCTAAACCTGGGTATGCTGTTGTCTCTGTGGTCCCCTCTCCCTTGTCCTTGGGATTCTTTGCCACCTTCCCTGGTGTAGTTATGCCCGTAGAACTTGATAATGCAGGGAAAGCTTGTGTGGCTTTAAGAGATAAGGAGACAAAAAGTGTAGCTGGGTTTATCTAGCCATCTGCAGGTTATCAACAGACAAAACAGATAAGCTGAGAGAAGATGCGACAAAGGACTACTAGATACAGCTACAGGAAAGGCTTTGGGACACGGTTGGGGTCAAATGCTGATGGTGGATTGAAGCCATGAGCAGAGAAATTTGAGGGGAGAGGGTTCCCTTGAACATAGAAGGAATCAAGGTTTTGTATAGGATTTGCAAATAAAGAAAGTGTGTCATCAGTTTTTCCTCATTTAATGAAACGTGCAGGGGGATATTGAACTTTGAACTACCTGAAAGGGCCTGGATTCACTCCTGATTGCGGAGCTGTGCTGGATTCTTCTGTCTGGCTAGAAAATAACTGATCTAGCAGAGTAATGAAGGCTAGCATACTTTTGTAATACTTAGGCATTAATTAGCAGAATATATGTGCATATGCATACTGTGATTTAGCAGACAATGTTCATTTGATGGAAGATGGAAGATACGAAATCTTATGTTAAAGATAATATTCGTTATAAGAATTAAGAGAACTTTTCCTGTGTAAAGTATGTTGCAGTTTTCACGGGAAATACAATAGAGATGTAAAACAATTGGAACTGGTTTTTTTCCACTACAGGAAGTAGCCATAGTAAGTTAGCAAATTTTAGATGCTATATTTTTTTATCACATTCCTCTTGATGTGACATAAAAATTCATTTTTTCAGGTCTAGTATCTAGTTAGAGTAGTTGAACGTTGGAGTATGATTCATATAGTGTAAAAAAAATACCCAACTCCCTAAGTGAGGAAAAAGTAATCTATTTGATAGAGCTAGTCAGTATATTACAGATGTCAAATGTAAGCCACAATATTGTGCTTTTCTCATACATTAGTTGTTTACAATTATTCAGAATATCTGACCCATTCTGTCTGTACTGCAAGTTGAGCATACATCAGCACCACATTTATTTCCTTCCCCAACGTAATTCTTTTTCAGTTTGAACCTCTATTTCTCTAATATTAGTTAACAGCAGTGCTGGTTAGAAAAGGTGAGATGAAAACAGTCATGGATGAAGTATGAAATAAATATTAATTGTCGAATTCTTTATTTAAAAATAATTTTAAAGTACAATGACAATATATAGCTAGAAAATTTGCATGTTGTAATATATCTGTGAAATTAGTGAATTGGTTATCTTTCCTTTTGCAGTACCTGTCCTGCAAGCTTTTAGTGTTTCAATAAATCATAGCTGCTCATGAGAATAGCCTGACACTGGTGCTAATTGAATGGTACTGGATTGTTAGCTTTGATCTGTGATGAGGTTTCCATGGTGATATCACCAGATGAGACTATGGCCACTACAACAATTTCTTTGTGCTGATGTGATTCTGAACTGTCCAGCTAGCTGAGGATGAAATCCCAGCTCTGCTGAAAATCAGTGGGAGTTTGCTGTTGATTTCAGTGAATTTGATATTGTCTCTATCATGACTGGATTTGGAAACATGCTCTGGAGTCATATACGCCCCAAATGAAGGCAGTCTGTAGTCAAGATAATATTTTTGTTGCAAACTGTTCACTGTGTTCCTTGAAACCAGATGGAATTTGCTGACATTCAGACCAATTCCCAGACGGACTGTGTCTCCACATTAAATAAGCTATGCAAGCCATTTTCTCATAACTTAAACCCTTAAACTGTGCTTATTTGATTTCATTGCATAGGAGCCCTTAGAATGAAGTGGGATGATATTGCATAAGGGATCATAAAAATACAGAAAATCGTTCCTCTTCAAAGAGCTTACAGCTGGATACAGATGAGCTTATGAGAAAGAGAATGGGAAAGAATGAGGTAAGGAGAATTGGCAGTGATCAAAGGAAATCGGTTGCCTGACTACATTGGGTTTGATATTTTTCCATTTGGATAATTGACATTGGCTTTAAGGAGGCTTTTGAATGAAGACAAAGTGATTTGCTCTTCTGTGTGAAGCAGGTGGACAAAAGCCTGTCTGTACTTTTTGGGAAATGAGTGGGCAGCAGAGACTGGCAGCATGGGCAGAGGAATGGTAAAGTGGGTGAGGATGCAGCAGTGGCCAACCCAAGAGAGATCGTGATGCTCCTTAAGGTGAAGTTGGTAGCAAAAATTTGGTGTGACCAGGAAGGAAGAGCTGGTGGAGGAATATAAAGAAAAGGGGGGAAAGGGCCAAGATAAGATGATGATTTCTTTTAACAGTACACTCAATTGGCAAGATTGCATTTGCCAGGACAAGACAAAAGGAAGCTCCTATGAGATGGGTGAAGCTCCTCTTAGGATACAAGATTAATTCCTAGATAATAATTTTAGGTGCAGGTGTGGTTAGTAATTTTCAAGAGATTACGTGAAAATAAATTGGCAAGCTTTAGATGTAATCAGGGTAAGAGAACATGTGGAGGGCTGAGTATAAAACAGTTTGCAAACTTTTCTACCTCCTTATGAGACAGCCTTATATCAGATAACAAAGTAGAGAGAAGCATTTCTGTAATATTTCAACTGTTTGTTTTTTGTTGGGTTTGTTTTTTTGTTTTTTTGTTTTTTTTTTTTTAATTTGAGAATGGGAGAAGGGACAGGGTTGATTGTAGAAGGTGAAAAGATCTCTTAAGGAAGGACATCCATTCTTTTGGACTGATAAGTAGCTGTTTCTCCTAGCAAGAAAAATATCTGAAATAATATCCCCTTCTTTTATCCTTGTGTTAAAGTTGAACTATGAGTGTACAGAAAGATTCAAGAAAGAAATTTAAGTGAGAAAAGATGTATTAAAAATGACAGTACATATTTTTAAAAATCACTTTGAATTTATTGCAGAAACTTTTATTGATGAAGAAGACAAAACAACCTCAGTTGTACTAGTTTTATGTTTAGTTCTTTAACTCGTGTAGATATTGAGTAAATCCAATACACATTAGAAGAGGCCGATGTTTTTTTCTTACTAGACTGCAGAGAAACTGTTCTCATGGAGCAACAATGACCTCTTGTGGTCATCTGGTAAAGCGTCAGGTTCTCCCATGTATAAAGCAGTTAGTTAGAATTTTTATTAAATTCGGGACAGTCACAACATTGGCTGCAACACTATTCCTATAGAAGTCCTTCAGTTAAGTAGGGAGTACGAGCTTACTCTCAGAGCATCTGGTTTTGCCTCTTTGATAGAATTTCACTCATGTTGAGATTAATGTTCTAAGCTGAAATGGGATTTTTTTTTAAATCCGTGAAAGTGAATAAAAAAGTAAATAAGATTTGTGCAATTAAAGCCTTCTAGGTAAATGTTCCTATCAGTCTAAATGTGTGCAACCCAAAAGTTGTGGCACTGTGCTAGTATACAGGAAAGTACCATATTTTCACTGTTTATGTTGACTGAAGTAGAGAGACTAAACTTTCTTCATCAGCTGGTGAAAAATGTATTTCTAAAATTACCCCCTTATAAATAATCTAACTTAAATTCACATTGGCTAGTGTTTTTAATGATGCTTCATGCTCAGAATGTTCCCTTAGAGTTAGAAAATTACTTTTGATCATGTAAAAAGCTTGTATTGTTTAAGTTGAAATTGTTTATGTTCGGCCATGGTATGAAAGTTAAAAATCTTTTGACTGACTTGAAATGTGTAAGCCATCAGTGCGTCTGAGGAAGGAAACTCTCTTTTTGTATAGCATCAAAATCATTGCTAGACTTCATCTGCCTCTGTTGGATAGTGCAGTGTGCTGTGAAATATGATGTGTAAGTAGCCCTCAGTGGCTACTCAGTGTTGTTTTTCTTTTGTTATGCGTTGCCAACATTAATGTAAAATCTGTAACTTGAAGTTTGTGAAGTCAATATAAAAATTTTTTTATCTCAGTATATCAGTGAAGTCAGTGGCTGTGTACAGACACGTGTTGTTTTTCTTTTGTTATGCGTTGCCAACATTAATGTAAAATCTGTAACTTGAAGTTTGTGAAGTCAATATAAAAATTTTTTTATCTCAGTATATCAGTGAAGGAGCACATCTAAACTTCTTAGTAGCCTTGAGAAGAAAGGCTTGATCAAAAACGTACAGACAGACATCATTACCATGGGGTGTCACTGTAACTGAGAGCATTGGAAAACTCAGAGGCTGGACTGTGAGGCATTTCAGAGTGCTTCTTTCTGGTGGTTGATGCTAGCACAAAGCAAAGATCTTATGCTTCAAGACTTAAGACTGTAATTTCTGGAAGGCAGTATAAAATGAGCTGGAGGCAATGATAAGAGGATAAATCACCTCACATCGGCTTATCATAGGGATTTTTGTACCTTCCAAGGTGTTTTCTTGCTTTGACCATTCAGAGGTCGCGTGCTGATTCACATGTATTGTATGTCTGCTCAAATACATCCATTTCCAAGGTTCTATGAATAAATCACCAGGCTGAGCATCAGGAAAAAACAGACTGCCAGAAGAAAACAGTTTTCTTTCTGCACAAATCACTCTATGTATGAAGGCAACACAAATATCTCCTAAGTAGTGTGGAAATGTTGCCACTACCTGTGGATTGCAGCACACCAAGTAGATGACGTGTTTATTTTCCACTTACCCTGGCTGCTGTATCTCCATGGTTAGTGGTCACAATGTTCTAGCAGTTTTACCTGGCCTCTTGGCCCGGACTAATCAGTGTCCACAGGATATCAGAAGCTCTGCAAGAAACCCAAATTTAGAAACCACCACTCATGCACATTACTGTCGATCAGGTATGAAGCAGTGCCTACACACAAGTGTTGTCATGGTCTGCTTGTAACCCGTGTCAGTGCCAGACACCTGCCCATTGTCCCTACTCCCAGGTGGCCCAACAGACACGGGACACAAATGATGGGTTTTCTTCTTTGAGTTTGGTTTTCTTTTTTTCCATGGGTCAGTAGCCCTCCCGTTCTGAAAGGCAGAAAAATGTTGCACTGTGGCTACTGCTTGTAAGCTGCCAGCTTGCTTTAAAATACCGTGAGGGAACTTTGGTCAAATCTCTTGGGTCAGGTAAAGCACTAAAAACACAGGGGCAGCCTGAGGTAACTTATATGAACAGTTAGTTCCTCAGTGGGGCTGACCCATGGCCACAGATTAACTCTGAGGATGTCTATCGAGTGCTTCCATCTGCTGAGGGATTGGCTAGCTACCAGGTACCATGTAGTTGCTCTAGGAGTTTTAAATATATTTACAGAGGAAATGGAGCATTTTCATTTTGTTCCACCTTTCCTTCTGCTTGAAAATAGAGAAGGAAGATACAGATGATTGATTCCTGCTCCAGAAGAGGATGCTCATCTGGAAGATCTTTCAGCAACATGAAAGCTGCCAAATTAATCCCCTGATCCTAAAAGATAACAATTTTTTAAAAAGCAGAACATTGGCAGAAAACTCACAAATACAGGTATCTCTGTAAAAATTGCACACACATATATCACCAACCATATGATCTTCCACTACTCTTAAGAGTGTGAAGTAATGGTTCTCAGTCACAGCATTCCTTCCCTTCCCTTCGCCCCTGCAGCACACAACCCTAACTTGCCGGGCATGGTGAGGAGAGGCTGTGAGGCCTCTCCTGCCTCAAGGTGGAGAGAATGTCTCTATTTGCTTTCTCTGACCACTTTGGAGTTCCTAGCAGACTAAAGGATTGAGGGCTTCCTGACAAATCATTTCAGCTTCTTGTCTTTCAAAAACTTGGCTAAAGGTTGACTTTCTAAAAGCTGGACGATGGAAATCTTAATATTTGATAAATATAGTAAAATATTTTTTCTTGGACCCCTCTGGGCTATTTGGAAGAAAACGTCTCATTGGCTTGTATGTGTCAGAACGAGTAGCTGCATTCAGTTACTAAACCAAGCACTCTGTTTAGGACCAAAGTATTCGAGGTAAAGAAGCCAGAATAAGGCTATGCTATGCCTAGAGAAAAGAACCATTGTTCTTTACAGAAATGTAAAACATGCATTTAGAATACTTTTTTGTCATCTGCAAAATGAACAGAGCAGCCTTACCACTTATTGAAACATTTTGCTAGTTTTTATTGACTGTTTGGATAGTAAGACAAAAATTATTTATAGTGGAAGTAACTTTTGCCTAAGTTCATGGGTAGCTTAGGAGTCAGCTAATGAATTTCTAAAAACTTACTTTGAAGATCAAAAATTAGTTTGTGAAGTTGAGATGTACAATGGAATAAAAACCCTGTGTAAATTCTTTAAATGCTAATAAGTTGAAAAATTACTTTTAAAAAAAAATCTCATGAAAAATGGATCTAGAAGTGATATCTGATATTAAAAACAATATTAACAATTTAAATGTTAATAACATCATTAGAATTGTAGGAAATCAGAATAGGTGATCATAATTGACCCTCTTACAGGAATCCTAATTAGTCTTTGCAATCTGTAACAAAAACAAACCCATACTGACTCCAGAAAAGCCTCCTCTTCTCCCAAGACGATGAACCATTATGTTGACTTGCATGACAACAAAACTTTTAGTCTCTTCACAAAAAGAAGCTCTTAGACAAGATATTGACTAAGGCATCTGCCAAATAAAGGTGCAAGGTAATAAAGGGATTTGAGCAATTTGAGTTTAACTCTGTCAGAAAAACAACAGTGTTATTGCAAACTGCTGTGCTTAATTCTATTTAAAAAAAAAGCTCACATCTTAGATTAGAACTAGAACTTGATGAGAAAATTTCCTTGAACAACTTTTTTGATAAAAGTATTTATAAATGATTCATCAGTTCTTACCCTGCAAGGACCAGTGCTCTGTTGTTCTAATTGTAGTGATAAACAGTTTATAAATGTATGAGATAAGAAAACACAATACAAAGGACAGGGCTCTTATCTAAACTCTAAATGCAGCGTCTGAAGTATTTGAGTGATGAATTCAGAACACTCAGTTTATGAAGACCAGCCTTATAGGAGGACAGAGATCTAAAGAGGATGAGATGTTGTAATAACCCCAAATTAATAAAACCCATCTGAGCTCTGTCAAATTTTTAAGTAACACTTTTTCCATTAACTCTATGTTCAAAGTCTTCATAGGCTGTAGTCTAGCTCACAGTCCAGGTAAAAAATATCCTTCCTCTGAATTTAAAGAAAGATCCAATGAAGGAAATAAGAAAATGAGACGGCAGAATCCTGGGCTCTCATCTTTTTCATGTGATTGGCATCTCTAGGATTCAGTGCCATTTTTATTCAAACCAGTGGTAAAAATATAATTTGAAGAGGAATTTTAATATCTACATATGAAAGTACTTCCTTTGAGCAGTAACACAACCTCTAAAAGCCTGTTCAGTCACAGATTTGATCCGCAAACAAACTTTGATAGCATATGCAGAAACATCATAAAATATGCTTCATGTGACACAGCTAAGCAGCATTTTGGCCATAACCTGTAGAAGTGAAAGTCTGGGTGTACTGAGCTTATAAAACAGTCTGTGACAGCACCATCTCATGTCTTCCAGTAGTACTATTCATGGTATTTCTAGGGGAGGGAAAGGAAAGAAATATCCTGTCAACTTTTAAAGCTAGGTTTAGATACAGACAAAGGGGATTTCCTTGATCATCTAGTCCAAACAATGAGGGGTAACGGTTTTAAGCTGAAAGAGAGTAGGTTTAGATTAGAATCTAGAAATAAATTTTTTTCCTGTGAGGGTGGTGAAACACTGGCACAGGTTGCCCAGAGAAGCTGTGGATGTGCCCCATCCCTGGAGGGGTTCAAGGCCAGGCTGGTTGAGGCTTTGAGCAACCTGGGCTAGTGGGAGGTGTCCCTGCCCATGGCAGGGGGGTTTGAAACTCAATGATCTTTAAGGTCCTTTCCAACCCAAACCATTCTATGACTCTATGAAGCCTTGCTATTGCATGCACTCATTTAATAATTCCTTCACATCAGTTTATTATGCCTTCTGTAACTCTAATTAGGTAATTAGAAAATTTCAGAGTTCTGGTTAGTTAAAAACTTTCTTCCATTTTTTGTGTATTCATTTATGTATGATCAACTTGCGGTATTTTTCTTAAGTGACAAATCCTAAATTGCTATTTTCCTTCTACTGTGTTTAGCCTTCCTGTAATACCGGTAGAGAGCAATCATATCCCATTCGGTCTTCCCCTGTTGCCAAGCTTTTAACTTTTTCATAAATAATTCTTCATTCCCTCACTCTCCTAGCTGCCCTTCTGCATCTTTTCTTACACAGAACTCCAGGTGGGCTTTCTTGAGGCTCGTATGAGATGATATGTATCCCCCTCATTGCTGCTAATGTACTTTAAGGCCACATTTGAAGGGGGGGGGGGGGATGTTAATGGGATCTTTGTGACATTGACATCCTCATGAACCAGTATCCCAACCAATAAGCTTCTAGTTAAGAGCAGAAATATGTATTTGTAGTCTGTAAATTCATGACCTGGCATTATGTACTATTGAATTTCATCACATCTCTCAGTCAGATCAATAAGATTATCTGTGTTCCATACATGCCTTTCTATTGCCAGTGGCACCTTATTGTATGTCATCAATGAATTTCCCATTTTGTTTGTATGCACCATGGTCATTAATGATCATATTAAATATTATCAATCCCGGGAATCACTCTTGAAAAACCTCCACTAGTAACATCTGTTTTCAGCAGAACATATCACTGTCTTCCATTTAGCCAAGTGTCTGCATTTGCTGCCTGTGTACCGCTGGAAAAATGCTCTATTGAAGTTCAGCAGCAAGGTGTATTAGTATAGGAAAATGCCCAGTTAATTCAGGTATATGCTTCCTGACTGTCAAGCAAAACCAGGAGTCTGCGTATGTCTGAATTGTGCCTTACAAACATTCCCATTATTATCCTGGGTATATCTATTTTTCATTATTACACTCAGAGGCTTGTTGGTAGAAGTCTTGACAAACATTAGCATCTCAGTCTCACTGGGTACACCCAGCTTTTGATCTGAGTGTGGTAGCTTTATGGAAGGGTAACAGTGTAAAGGAAACGTCACTTGTAAGCACAGTCTGTGAATCATAGCTAGGATGCGCGCATGTAGCTTGTCTCCTTTCACACACCTACTATGCTGGTGGTTAATAGATTCATTTCGGCAATGGTGCAAGAATTTTAGGGGTGTTCTTTCAAAAGCTGAGCCTCCTACTAGAAAATGTTTCAGTGTGACTACACCACTCAGAATTTGTGGTGTGGCCATGGTGAGGTGAACGTTGTATTTTGTAGCTCTACACCATCTTCTGCTGGTGATTGCTTAAGGAGCAAGATGCAGGAGAGTTAACTGTTGAGCAAGTAACTTTGTGTGAGTACTACCTCTTCTGCAGCATATTCACAGATATGTTTCAACCAAAATAGTGTGAAGCAAGATTCTGCCACTAATTTGAAAACTGCAGTAATATTTAATGTATGCTGTCCACAATAGACAGTGTATTTTTCTGCACAGAGACTGAACTGTGTATCTCTTTTGGGCATTAGAGAATGGCATGTAGCTTGGCAACCTCTACTTCCAACATTTATCATTATACCACAGAAGTTACGAGCCACCTAACTGGCACTTAGCATGACTCTCTTCGCTCCAGATGACATGAACTTCCAGCATGAGGCACAGATGATCTCTAATCACACATTTCTATGCAGCTTCTGCGGCAAGTTCCACTCTTTACACAGTCTTGGCTAATACATTTCCAGTTTGTCTGAGTTTTTTTTGGAAAGAATCTCTAAGTTACAGCTTCTTTTAGGTTCTTCACAATATTTCCCCTGGAAGATGATTAAAACACTAGGAACTGGCACCGTTTTGAAGCTTGCATTCTTGTGTGTTAAGAAATTCTGCCTCAGCAGGACTGCGCTTCACTCCATGTGTGTCTGTCAGCACCAGAGCAGCTAGCAGAGATGCCGAGATACAAATCTGAGCCCTATCCCACAGTTAAGCTAAGGGCTGCCTTGTCAGTCTGGCTTGATGGTTCAAGAAGGAAGATGAATGTACCTGGATCTGATGTTAATCACAGTAGTTCCCTCCCTTCCCCCCATGCTGTAGGCTATGGAAGATGGTAAACTTAACAGTAGCTTACTAGGTCCTGGCAAACCTTGGATATATTTGGTTACACGTGCCCTGCTTTAGAAGGAGACAGGTAGAAAAGGAGCAGTAAGAAAGGTGAGCACTGCTAATCGAGTTACTGGAGGAGAAACCACCTGGTTGGGATGGCAGGAAATGCTGGCCCAGCGCTGACACTGTGGCTACCCTGCAGAGCTGGGGCTGGATTTTTCTGTTTGCTTTTTCTCCACATAAGGTATTTAAGTAACTCCCTTTATACAAGAGCAAGGAAAATAACCTAGTAACAGGAGAAAACTAATTTTTCGATATTGTTACATTGCAAAGGAAAAACCAATATTTTGACTGAGGGCTTAGTAAGCCTCTACATGAGCTTAATGAGAAATGCGGAAAATGCTGAAAGTTTAAGGGAGCTGAGTGAGCTATTACAGAAGAGAAGGAAATTGCAGAAAGGAGACATGTTTCTTTCAAATGTTCTTTATTTTTTTAAGCTATAATAGAAGAAGGAACAGGCAGAAAGATGTTCATCAGCAGCAATCTCTTGGGTTCTTGTAGTTCACAAAAAAAATCTCAGTAACAAAAGCAGACACTAAACAAGTATGATAAGACATCAATTTTTTGCCTCTGAGACACAGGGAGCACCATCTCACTGTGAAAACTTAATAAGGATCAAACAAGATAAAGGTCCTTTCAACTCTTTTCATAATTTTAAAATTAAAATGTCACTTTCCCTATAAATTCTATTGAACCTTTCCTATAGCTCCAGTGAGGAGTTTATCTTGGCTGGAACTCTGTTTTTTTTCTGGAACTTTACTCTGAATATTTTTTTAGACCATCAGAGCATTATTAAGAATATTAAATTGACCTAAGTAAATGAAACAAAACTACAGTAGCAACTATAGTAATTCAAACAATGTTACAGGAGAATGAAGCAGTATTCCAATCTAAGGCAGGATTCTGTAATAAAGTGACAGGCAACATAGCTATTAGCATATGAATGGGAAGGTAGATGGAGTATTAACAATGTCAGTTAGGTCAAGAAATGGTGTGTTGTTCAATTAACTCTAAATGAAGAAACTTGGTGGGTTTTTTTTGACTCAAAGCACAATATGGGCAGCAAATGGGTGAGGCAATGGTATTGCTTTATTCTTTGTGCGATCTCCCTGTGTAAACATCTCTTCTGTTCTTCTCCAGCTGTAAGCAAGAATCGATTTCAGTCTCATAGCTAGGGAAGGAAAAAGAACTCATTTTCCTCAGCACCTGCAGAGAAATAGTATTCTAGTCAACTTTTCCTGCTGTCCATCATCAAGAAGCCTGCAGGCCGCATGGGAGTTAGTGCTAACCCCAAGTCTCTCCCAGTCCGCACCTGCTGGGGTCCTACCCCTCTGGGGACTCAGCACACTCAATGCAGAGGGAACTGAGCTGCTGACCAAAATCTCCCAAGAGCAGAGAGACAGATGGGATTTCTCACCTGCCCTCTGGTGTGTATTTTCCGTAGGTTTGCTTTTGCCTGTGCCCAGCTCAACACTGGATCACTGACCTCTGGGCGCATCTAGGCCCTCTATAGAGTAAGGCATCAAGTTTGCATGCTCTGAATTGCTTGCTGAAGGCTCCTTCCACTAGTGGGGAACAGAGCCAATGCACCTAATCTAGGCTTTCTCAATACCCTGCAATGCCATCTTCTGGATTAAGAATCCTAACTTCCAGGTAAATCCCTACTTCAGCAGAATTTAAGCAGTTTAGTCTTTGAATGAGAGAGCATAGTCTGGATTAAGGTGGTGGCACATGTCTTGCTGGCCTGAGAGGAAACATGTTACAGCTGCTTGGAGGTTCACTGGAAGTACAGTGGGTTTGTGCCAGGACCAGAATAGAGCTCTGGGGAGCCAATTAAAGGGAGAACCTCGGATGTTCCTATGAACAGAAAAAAATAATATGGGAAGAACCACTATCAACTATTATACCAAACTGGGTGGTTATAAATCAAAGCAAAAACCTAGTTAATTGTAGTTCAGCTTTCAGCAACAAAAGTAATCAAATATTCTGTTGTTATTCAGGAGTGCTTTTAAGGTGAGAAGCAACCACTAGATTATAAAATTATTGTGAATAATTTCATATCTTGCACTTAAAGCATGCTGTCCAGCAGTATTGTTTCTTGTTTTGTGTGAATATGAATAGATTGTCTTGCACTTCCCAGGACAGTCTTACTTCTGAATTTTCTGCAGTGGACAATCAACTGTTTAATCAGCTACTTTTGCTCTAAGTTGCAGTGTCTAGTTTAGCTTTGGTTCGTGTTAATGCCTTTATCCGCTAGCTTAAAGAGCCTGCTAGTACCTGCTGTCATATCGCTGTGGTGGTACTTACACAATGTAGTCGTATTGCCTCTTTTCTGGAAAAGCTGAATAGATTGGACATCTGAAATCTCTCCACAGAGAGGAATTACTTTAAACTATTTTTTGGGTTCCTTTCTTAACCTTCTCTGTTGTTTCAGTATCCCTTTTAAAATGCAGATACCAAAGCTGGACAGCTTCCAGTATCTATCTCTCTGATGCTTCATGCAGAGAGAAAATCGCTTCCCTACTCCTCCTTGCTACTCCTCTGAAACGTCTGAGGATAGCTGCATCCTCTTTAGGCCCCTTTTCCCTAGGAGTATAGCACACTTCCTTCCTACTTTGACCCCCAAATTCTTCCCTGGGTGCAGAGTAAACCGCACACTCCCCAGTGCTGCTCCGGAGTGGCTGGCAGTTTGGGTCACCTGGGGTTGTATTTTTGCATTGAGCTCTATTAAAACACGTTCTGTTTCAGCTAAGCTTATCTTATTTGGTCCTTAGTAGGTTATGCACGCAATGAGAATGTCATGTATCATTGAATAACACACCTTTCAAAAAGCTGTTATGGCCATGGCTGTGTAACTTTACTAACCACGCTGACGATTTCCTTGCAAAAACAGGAATTATGTTGGCTTGGCAGGCCACTTCACATAAAAACAAACTTTATCCATACATTGGATTTTTTTCTCTCTTGTTTCTCTTGGGGCTAGTTAACATTAGGCTGACCGACCTGTAACTATCTGGTCACCATAATTAGTTTTTCTGGATCATATCAGGGAACTGAACGCTCCATCTTTCATGATTTTCCTGTTACGCCAAAATTTACTTGAAGCAGTGTCAGATCTGGTTATGCTCTCCGCCCTCCCGCCCACTCTTCTGGGATTCACGTGTGCCGTTTCTCCAGGTCTGCTGGTTTTGGTGTATTCTTAGGAGATGCTTCTTAATCTCTCTTTCATGAGTCAACAATCTGTCAAACACATCCTGAAATATTTATTGATGCCTTCTCTTCTAATAATACTTTTTACTCTTCCAACTATACGAATGTTTTATTGCCCATAGCCCTTGCAGTCATGGATTTTTCCCCTTATGACTTGTGTTTCCCTTATGAAATCTCAACACTTTCTAATTAATGTTGATTGCCATCTACATTTTGTTTCTCAATGTTAGTTCCACATGAGAATTTTTTCTTCTTAGTTGCTGACGTCTCTTTTCCAGGAACAGGCTTTCAAGGAAAGTTGTCCTCTTGCTTGATGGTAGACTTTTTGGCAACCCACCACATTTCCCTGTAAACTTCTCTACTTTATTCCCCTATTTGCCTCTATATTTTTCTCTCTAATTTTTTTCAACTTTTTCAAAGCGCTGTGTGTGTGTGTAAAATAGGGTGGGTCAAGGCTGTGTCTGTATGCTTATATCAATGAACATCAACTGGAAACAGGCAAATATTGATGCTAGTGAGATACTTGGGCATCTCATCTAAATGAAAGGGAATGGTATTTCTAGCAGCAGATTTTAATAACGAGGGGGCTAAAATAAGCAGGATATATTAATCTTGTGAGATGTCCTGTTACTGAACATAGCTATGGAAAAGAATTTTTGTTACTCACACTAGGATAGACACAGTCAGCTGCATTTTGACCCTGTTTTATATTGGTACAATATAAAAGGTTTTTAAGTCTTAGTCAAAATTCTCTTTGGGTGTTTTAGACGTTAAAAATCCCCAAATCTGGGTTTTCATTGAGTCAAAATTACACTATTCCTGAGCGTCTCCAGAGAGCGGCTCTGCCCGTTTTTTTGTTTTGTTTTTTTAACTTAGGAGAGGAGAAAGACGAAAATCCCCGTTGGCGCTACGACCCGGAGGTGTGCCCGAGCCCCCCCAGCCCGGCCTCCTCGGGGCTCCGCTCTCTCCTCGTCCCCAACCGCCGGCCGTGGCGGGTCTC